>NC_134092.1:108037864-108337864 GCF_000715075.1 Nicotiana tabacum | reverse complement strand
CAAAAGTCATAATACACTATATGAAGTTACGCATGACCTCAAACTGCCGAACTGGATGCAATTGCTCCAAATGACTGACCAGATCGTTACAAATACAATTACGAATTAACAATGCAAGGCAAAAAATAATTTCACTTCAATTATAGTGCCATGATAACAAACTCAACTTTCGAAATCCCAATATCTTTGAAATAACAATAAATACGAGACGAATAATTAAAAAAATAATTATCTATTCTAAGCATGGAAAACATAGTCAATGAAACAATTTAACACAAAGAAATAATTTCTACCCGTATGCTTTAACCCAATGACAATGCATATATACTCATCAACTCACATATACGTCGTCCCCACACATAATACACGTAGCAAATAGACCAACAAGTCCAAATCCCTCAAGTCAGGGTTAACCATAATACTTACCTCACTCCATAACCAAATCAAGGCACAACCGCGACTTTTCCTTTAGAATTAGCCTCCAAACCAATCAAATCTAGCCAAATATAGTTCAAGTTAGGCTTTAGAAACTACCCATGAGTGAAAAAGATTCAATCTTTAATGATTTTGGAAAAAATCAATAAAAGTCAACCTCGGGCCTACTTGGTCAAAACCTGAGATTCAGACCAAATCCAATTATCCATTGACCTCCGAGACCGGTTATGTGATTAGTTTTGAAATCCGACCCTAATTTGAGGTTTAAATCTCTATTTCTCAAAATTCCCAATTTCTTCCTAAATACCTAATTTCTTCCATGAAAAATCTTAGATTAAAGGTTAAAATAATGGATGTTTATGGAAATGTGATAAAACAAGTTACAATCTACTAACCAATGAAGTGGGGATGAAAAACCTCTTCAAAATCGCTTCTAGGCCGAGCTCAAACTTGAAAATAGTGAAAAGTGAAAAAAATCCCAACTTTTGGAATGTTTAATACCTGGGTGTCAGGTGCCCTTCGCTATCGCTCTCATGACCCAGAATCCCGACCTCAGGGTCGTGATGAGGCCTAACATCCACTTGCTAGGCAAGCTGACGTGAAATAATTAATTAACCAATTTAAACAGTTAAAATCTCAATAATGATATTCAACAAGAAATAAAATCCAAGTCTAACACAGTGCTAATATAAACCACATGATAATATCTAATTCCAAAAATCCGGAGTGATGAGTAAATGAGCAACTAGAAGTCTACAAACAAAGTCTGAAATAAATGCAATTGTTCGAAAGAGATAAACAGTAAAAGTGAATGGAAGGGGACTTCAAGGTATGCGGACGCCAGCAGATCTACCTCGAGTCTTAGTGTGAAATGATCCGAGCTAACGCACCTCAAGCACCGCTGGGACAAATACCAGTATCTGTACAAGAAGCGCATAAGTGTAGTATGAGTACAATCGACCCAATGTAATCCGTAAGTGTAGAGCCTAACCTCGATGAGGTAGTGACGAGATTATGACAAAACACCTGCGTAATTAAATCTGTGTAAGTGTATATAAAGAAGCAAAATAACAAGAAGAGTGATAAAATACTAACTGGGAGGGGACATGCGAAAAGAGAAAGATATAGTAAATAGGGCAAATATGAAATCATGAAATAACAAAGTAAATCAATAAAATCGGAAATCAGTTAAATCCATGATATGAAAATGGTACGGCATCACCCTTTGTGGTTTTACTGTCGTCCTTACTATGCAATAATATGAATATAATGACACGGCATCACCCTTCGTGCTTTTACTCTCATCGTCACCATGTAATAATATGAATGCAATGGCACGACATCACCCTTCGTGGTTTTATTCCCATCCTCACCGTGTAATAATATGAATGAAATGGCACGGCGTCACCCATCATGCTTTTACTCTCATCATCACCATGTAATAATGTAAATCCGAATAATAAACAATGTAGGGAATAATTTAACAATATGGTGCCATGATATCAAACTTCGACTTCCAAAATATTCAACATCTTTAAAATAAACAATAAGTACGAAACAAATAACCAATGAAGTAATAATCTAACCTAATCATGAATAACATAATTAACGGGACAATATAATACAAGAAACAATTTCCACCCGCATGGTTTAACCCAATGACAATGTATAAGTACTCGTCACCTCACATATACGTTGTCCCCGCACATAAAACACGTAGCAAATAGAACAACAAGTCCTAATCCCTCAAGTCAAGGTTAACCACGATACTTACCACGCTTCGCAATCAAAGAAATCCACCAACCACGGCCTTGCCTTTTGAAATAGCATCCAAAACAACTAAATCTAGCAAATTGTCGATCAATTAGTTCAAAATAAGCTTTAGAAACTACTCATAAATGAAAAAGGTCCTATTTTGATCATTTTTTAAAAAGTCAACAAAAGTCAACCCTGGCATGGCTTGGTCAAAACCAGCGGTTCAGACCAAAACCTGATTACCCATTCACCCCCGAGCCCGATTATGTTATTTGTTTTGAAATCTGACCTCAATTTGAGGTCTAAATAACAATTTTACAAAATCTCCAATTTCTATCCAAATCCCTAATTTCTACCATGGAAATCCTAGATTTGATGTTGAAAACACATGAAAAGTAATGGATAACTGAAAAAAAATGGATTAAAGTTGCTTACTAATGATTTTGGGAAGAAAATGCACTTGAACAATTGCCTCTTGAGTGTTTAGGGTTGAGAAATGGTGTAAAATGAGCTAAGTCTCAATTTTTCCTTCTTTTACCCAGCTACAGATGTCGCAAATGCGAAGTCTTGTTCGAGTTTGCAAACATTGCAAATGCGAGACAAGGGTCGCAAATGCGAACCGGGTCACAGAGGTCTAGAAGTCTCAATTGCGACAAAGAGATCGCAAATGCGAAGATCCCACCTTCGCAATTGCGACAAAAATCTTCGCAAATGCGAAGATGTCCTACTGTTGCCAGGCATCGCAAATGCAACCAAGTGATCGCAAAAGCGATCCTGAGAAGTTCGTAATTGGGAATATTTTCCTCGCAAATGCGAGGTTACCCAGTTCCTGTCCCTTCTCGCAAATGCGAACGTTTGTTCCCAAAAGCGAGGCTCGCAAATGCGAGATTTGCATCAGACACCAGATCTGGCATTGCACCAGCAACCTTGCACTATTCAAACTCATTTGAAACACGTTTCAAACTCACCTGGGCCCCTTGGGCTCGAAACCAAACATGCACAAAATTGTAATAACATCATACGTTTGAAACTCCCACGTAGCTGTCTCGATTGGCTAACCTCTCCACTGCACTCTAACAGAAGGATAACTCTTAGACCTCAATTTCCGAACCTACCGCGATAGAATGGCCACCCGTTTCTCCTCGTAAGTCAAATCCTTGTCCGATTGGACCAAGTTGAAATCTACTACATGGGACAGATCATTGTGATACTTCCGGAGCATGGAGACATGGAACACCAGGTGAACTGTTGATAAGCTAGATGGCAATGCAAGCTTGTAGGCCACCTCACCAACTCTCTCAAGTATATCAAAGGGTCCGTTATACCTATGGCTCAACTTGTCCAATATACCTATAGAGCAAAATCCTCTATTCCAACCATGGATGCAACATCATGAACTCTCGATCAGCATAACTCTTCTGCCTAGACTGTTCTATACGAAGACACACTACTAAAACAAATGGGGAAAACCGACCACCAAAACCGACCGATGTTGGTCGGTAATTGTCAAAAATCGACCGAAAACCGGCCGATTCATGGCACTCAGTAATCGTAAGGACAGTATAGCTAATCAATCGACTTTGGTCGGTATTTTTCGACCGAATTCGATTGGCAATTAAATTCCAAAAAAGAAAAAATTGCCAAAAAACCGACCAAAGTCGGTCGGTATTTTAATTATGTAATTAAAAAATTCACCATCTGTGAATCGAACCGGGGTCTGTACTGTGACAGGATACTATTCTACCACTAGACAATTGGTGTATTTTGTTTTAAGACTATCTTTTTTTTTATTTATACTCTTTAAATGCAATTTCGCGCGAAAATAACCGACCCATGTCGGTCGGTTTTATTAAAAAATAAAATTTCCCACCAAATTCGATCGGTTTTTTAAAATGACTAGCCGAATTAATTGACCTATTTCGGTTGTTTTTTTTAATATTAATTTTAATTTAATTTAAATAAAAAACCGACCAAAGTTGGTCGGTTTCTTGAAAAATAAAGTTCGCGGGACGCAAAAATGGTTTCTCGCATTTTTTCGCCAAAGAAAGCCGACCAAAGTTAGTCGGTTTCGTAAAAGAAAATTAAAAAATAAAATATTTTTAAAAAGCCGACCGTCTTCGGTCAGTTTTTCGGCCGGGTTTTTGACCGACCAAAATCGGTCGGTCGACCGTGGTCGATTTTTCCTGAATTTCTAGTAGTGTCGATCTTGAATCTTCTTGACCTTTTCCAAGGCATCCTGAACCAAATCGGTACCCAGCAATCGAGCCTCCAGTGGCTCAAATCAATAGACCAGAGAACGACATCGCCTCCTATATAAGGCCTCATAAGGAGCCATCTCAATACTCGATTGGTAGATGTTGTTGTAGGCAAACTCCGCAAGCGACAAGAACTGATCCCTAGAACCCCCGAAATCCATAACATGTGTGAAGCATATCCTCTAATATCTGAATGGTTCACTCGGACTGTCCATCCATCTGGGGTTGAAATGTTGTACTCAACTCAACCCGTGTGCCTAACTCATGTTGTACGGCCCTCTAGAATTGTGATGTGAACTGCGTACCTCGATCAGAAATAATGTACTCCGGCACATCGCGAAGACGAAAAATCTCACGGATATAAATCTCAGCAAGCAGCTCTAATGTCTAAAGTTTCATAAAGTAAAATTTTAAATTCAGAACATCGATTCGGAGTCAGAATTCGATGAAACTAGTATGGTTGGATTCATAATTGAATGGTTTGTCGGATTTTGTGAGTTTTGTTGGGTTCCGAGAAGTCTCTATAGCAAACCGCCAGGCCTCTGATACTCATACTTCACATGCTGTCAATTCAAACACCGAGCCACATACACAACTATATCCTTCTTCATTCTGTGCCACCAATAATGTTGTGTCACGACCCAAAATCCACTAGTCTTGATGGAACATAACCAACCTGCTAGGTAGGCCAATTAACAATAATCCAATTCAAATGAAATTTACTAAGAAAAATAAATGATGAAATAACTGTACTTTTATACAAAACTCCCAAGTATTAGTAGTACAAATCATGAGCTACTAAGACTTAGAGTTTACAAAGCTAGTATGAAATAAATACATCATGCATTCAAAATATACATAAAAAGATTTATAAATCTAAAGCTAACAAGGACAAGAAGCAGCTCTAACCGGTACGCAGGTACATCTCCAATGCTAGCTCCAGCTATACACAGCAACATCAGCTCCAAAATCTACACGCAAGGTACAGAAGTGTAGTATGAGTACAACCGACTCCATGTACTTAATATGTAACAAACCTAACCTTAGGTTGAAAGCAGTGACGAGCTCAGAAAAAACGGTCAGAGTCCAACATCAATAGCCGAAAACAACTCGTAACCATATAATGAAAACAATACATGTAATAACTAAAAAGATCTCTTGCTCAGCTCGTTCACAGTTATAGAAGAACAGACATGATTTTCAGGTATAACAGAAGAACCCAAATCTTTCACCGGAATTACCAAAATATAAGTATATCAGAAAAACTTTGATTTTTCCCAAACTTTCAACAACAGATAAGATATTTCATTATCAGATAGCATGAGAAAAGTATGTCTCTATACCTACATGTCAATATGCATGTCAAGTCATCACTTATCATATACCGTCTAGCGTGAGAAATATACGTGTCAATGCATGTGCCAAATCATGAATGTCATATTACAGTGTAGCATAAGGAAAAATGCATCTATATGCCTATATGCCAGGTATGCATGTCAAATGAATAATTTCATGGTGATAATCCCAGATACTCACAATCTCATGGTACTCAATCTGCCTGCCTCAAACTTCCACTCATCACAGACAATCACTCAGCATTGTACGGTACCTGCGCTCACTGCTGATATGCCAGACTCTGGAAAGGCAAATCCTGCCCAGGCACTAATATAAAGCCAATATGGCATGCTGCAGTGTGCAGTCCAATCCCATAATAACTGCTGTGGCGTGCAGTTCGATCCCATAAATATCAGTACTGCGGCATGCAGCCCGATCCCATAAATATCACTGTTGTGGCATGTAGCCCGATCCCACAAATATCACTACTGCAGCGTACAATCCGATCCCATAAATATCACTCACAACATGGCTCTCAAGCCCACCTCAGTCATCAATCTCTCAAGTCTCAAAGGCTCACAATCTTATACCACTCAGCCCAAACAATGATAACATGTGAAATAACAATGAGTGATGAACAAAGACTGAGATATGATATGCAAATGAAGAATCATGACGGAGTATATAATTAAAGTTAGAGCAGATAACTCAAAACAATAGAAATAGATTCATTAAGTCTCAACCGAATAAGCGCATAGCATAAACATGATTTCTAACATAATTCACAGCTCATATAATCAAACAAGTAGGGAGAACATGGATATAACAACAAAACAAGTCCGGTCATAGTCTAATAGTCAACTAGAGTCATGATTTCCCTGGTGCATGCCCACACGCTCGTCACCTAGCATGTGCGTCACCTAAATACATCTCTTATAATATAGTTCACAGGGTTAACTACACTCAAACCCAAGTTTAGATATGTTACTTACCTTGAACAAGACAAATCCAATACCGAGCAAGCCAAACAATACTCTAAAATTGCCATCCTGCACGTATCGGCCTCCGAACGGCTCGAAACTAGCCAAAAGCAACTCAAAAACATCAAATAATGCCAAAGGAAACAAACCCAATCGATAAAGGTTGACTCTTTAATCAAAAGACCAAAGTCAACCATAATGCCAAACTCGGCCCGCACCTCGAAACCTGACAAAACTCACAAAATCCGACAATCTATTCAATTACGAGTCCAGCCATACTAATTTCACTCAAATCAGACTCTGAATCGATGTTCAAAATACAAAAATTCACTTTAGAAAAGTTTAGGCAAACCCCCCCCCCAATTTCTCTTTCAAAATCATCAATCCAATGCCAAAATCAAAGATGGAATCACTTAATAAAATCGATACCGAGTACAAGACAGTTACCCCACTCCATATGGTGAAAAATCGCCCAAATCCGAGCTCCATAGCTCAAAATATGATAAAATGTCTGGAACCTTCGAAATACAGTACTTTATATTCACAAAACAACACTACCATTCGCGATCGCGGGATATCCTTCGTGATCGCGAAGAACAAATGCAACTGCCTTCAAAAAATACTCTAAGTGTTCGCAATAATGCCCACGCAAACGCAATGACCACATACATCTACTCTATGTGATCGCGACACAGCTTATGTGAACGCGATGAAGAAGTCTCCAGCTCTCAACTCAATGCGAATGCGGTGCCCCATATGGGAACGTGAACAGTAACCAACACAACCCTATGCGAACATGTTCCTGAAAATACGAACGCGAAGAAGAAAATTACTCAACTCCAGAATCCTTCTATGCGATCGCATCACCATTTTCGCGATCGCGAAGAACAATTGGGGCATCAGAAATCAACAGGAACCTATAATGAAAACATGAACAAAAATGGTCCGAAATCAATCTGAAACACGCCCAAGTCTCATGGAACCCCGTCTGAACAAACCAACAAGTCTCAAAATATAACACGGACCTACTCGAGGACTCAAATCACGCATAACAACATCAAAACCATGAATCGCACCTCAAATCAAACTTAATGAACTTTTGAACTTTCAACTTCCAAAACTCATGCCGAACCATATCTAATCAATCCGGAATGACCTCAAATTTTGCACAAAAGTTCCAAATGACATAACGAAGCTATTCCAATCCACAGAACCAGAATCCGAACCCGATATCATCAAACTCAACTCCCGGTCAAACTTATGAATATTCCAAACCTTCAAATTGCCAACTTTCGCCAAATAGTACTGAAACCTTCTAGAAACATCCAAATGCAAATCCGGTCATACACCCGAGTCCAAAATCACCATCCGAACCTAATAGAATCATCAAAACTCCGATCCGGGATCAAATACACCAAAATGAAACTTGGTCAACTCTTCCAACTTAAAGCTTCCTAGTTGAGAATCATTCTTCCAAATCAATCCGGAAATACCTAAAAACCAAAAACGACGATTCACACAAGTCATAATACATCAAATGAAACTAGTCAAGACTTCAAACAACCGAACAGAATGCAAGTGCTCAAAATGACCAATTGGGTCGTTGCATTCTCCCTCACTTAAACATATGTTCGTGCTCAAACGTGCCAAGAGTCGTTCCAAAGCCGTGAAATCACTGTGTAACCTTACCATGAACATACTCGGGGGTGATCCCACGTCACCCCAAATCCATATAAGTCCATTAACTCAACATAACTGAAGATTCTTCCTTCAAACATAGCCCATAAACCTTGGAACCCAATTTCCAACATCCGAAATTCCTTACAAGACCCAAATATCGTGTCTACACACTGTGTAAGTCTGAACAAGCCATATCAACTCATAACCATAACACAAGATGTAATCACATGATATACCACATAACTCGCATACCACAACAGTAACTTTTAACCACAATAGCTTTCTTAAAATAAGCCCGATATAGGTAACAAACCTCATATCAATTAAAACATTGTTCCAACCCTTTGTACACTGCCAATGATGAATGAAACATGAAGAAACTCATAGCCACTCATCAGATCAATAAGTCATGAAGCTCTCTGCGTCCGATAAAATCAAAGTCAAATTCTAAGGCGACTTCCGATATTATTCTTCCAACCATACCATAAACAAATCCAATAGCACCCAGTCTAGGTCCGATGACCTCATCTCATCAAACACAACTACTCAATCCACATGCCACACCAATACAACCTAAGGCCAAAAACCGTGCAATCTGTGCACCAATAAGCAACAATTCAAATGTACTCAAACATGGAAAGTGACTCAAATGAGAGAACTGTCCCGCAAGCTCAACAAGTACCACCACAAATACAATGCTATGAAACCATCACACATAGTATAACAAAACACACGAATCTATCACAAAGGATGATATCCCAATATAACCCAACTGCAATGTGTGACCCCATCCAAACACTGGTCCATGTGAAATACCTCAAGCCACAATGCTCAAAATCAACAACCACACGCAATTCGACATCAAGTACACGAAGTGCATGACCATACCCATGGATAAGCGAATAACATAATATACCAGAGCCTGGAAAGACCATAACCAAGGCGCGATCTCTCGAATTCCGCTACAATGCCCAAATATAACCACATTATGTGTGCATATAACCAACAAATCGCAACCCCTCGTAGCATAGAAGAGTAACACATTGAACATATCAGAACACGAAGAAACTCAACTCTAACCGAATGACACACCCCTCAATACTAACAGTTTTGAATCAACAAATTCAGCCCGGTGTAGAGTACACATCCTCATTGGGCCTACCAATGGTCCCCTAAATTAACTTTGATCATCAACAAATGGATAAATATCCCTCTAAAATTCCACAATGACCTAACCATAACACATACTACCATCTAACTAATTTTGGCTACATTTTCACAGTCCAAAACCACAAAACAATCTGCTTATGAGAACTCCCAGTCTCCAAATCCATAGAACACACGAATCACTATAGCTGACCCCAACTCCACCACTCGAATGACTAACACATCTATCATACAAAATCATCCCATGATAAATACTTCTATATTTCCCCTGCGCCACCTAGAAAAATCTGAACATCAGCTATCGCTCAACCACGCGAGTACCGCAATAGTAATGAAGCATCCGAAGTCAGAACATAGTGCCCCTTCTGAAATGTGCACGCTTCTCAAGCAATACGAAGTAGTAATAGCATTCATATAAATATCTGAAAGCGTCCATATTTTTCAAAATTCATGACCTTCTCCACAAAACTGAACCGTCACCTTGTTCATGCAATTCTCAATCCCATAGGATGCATCGCATCTATCATGACATTATGTGAAAAGCACGAGAATCTTATTATCAACTCTGAGTCACAAGCAGATTACATTCCTGATCGATCAGAAACCTTCCAATTATTCCCATCCAGGAGAAAATCATAACACACCACATACCCCTTATACCTGTAGATAATATCCATCTCAAGTTGTGGCAGAAATCATCAAGAACACTTTGAAACCCATATATACATAACCAAGCCATCAGAACTGAATCCCTCTGACTCAACCAAGTCATGCAGGTCGCTAAACCTAAGAGTATTGCCACAAAACACCTGTAAAGCCTCATCACATCGTAAGAACCAAAAGAACTGAGCATACCATTACCATATTGATCCAACCTACTACCAAGCTATCATATTTCCTCTGAGTTCCTTCTAAATTGCCTTCAAATTAATACTTTTCCTTGATATCACTCTACGACCTTTAACGATAGCTTACCACAAGAGATCCTAGCATGAAACCATGACGCCCTGAAGCCCATAAACTACGGTATCCCCTCGTAACACCAAAAATACTGCACTTGAGATACAAAGACCTTTTGTGAATCTACAGTTATTTCCTTAATCTCTCCGATGCTAAAAGATAGAAATGATACAAAAATACCGCGAGTATCGATACCATCCAATGCAAATCTCAAATCTTAGCCATATACAAATCCAAAAAATCCTCAAATGCCACATATGAATCTCAAACTCTTTAGAACCTCCTCGAGAGTCATCCACCCTATTCAAATCTCAAATGCACCGCCCAAATGAGCCAACCGATCTGTGCTCCATTAAATAATATATGGGAGCCATCTGCTTTAAAAGTGTGAGTAGCGGGAGTATGTGCTCCTCCCCCAGCCTAAGATACGACTGGTGCCACTAGAAATGTAACCAGTATGGGCTACACTCTCCATCAGGTCCACTAAACGGATTAGAGCGTCCTGAAGCACGGGAGTGGCTATGAATCCCTCTAGGACCTACGCGGGTCTAAATGATGCAGTCTAAGCTCAGATCTCCTCCTCCTGATCAATTTGAGGCTCCACTGTGGGTGCTGCTGCTCGAGCTCAAGGCTAAACTCTGGCTCTGCCTCGGCCTCTGGCTCGACCTCGGCCTCTACCCCTGGTAGTGGCTGCAATAGGGGGCTCCAGCCCTTGTCCGGTTGTCAAAGTTGTACGTGTTCTCACCATCTGCAAGAGAATAAGAATGAAATGATTCAAATATCAATGATAGAACATAATCGAATGATAGGGAAAGAAAGAAGTAAAAATTTTCCTAAAACTCTATATCCTCTAGAAGATAAGTACATATGTCTCCGTACCTATCCTCCAGACTCTTCTAAGCTTGCTCATGAGTTGTGAGACCTAAGAAACCTAGTGCTCTGATACCAACTTGAAACGACCCGAAATCCCAACCTCGGGGTCGTGATGGCGCATAACATCCACTTGCTAGGCAAGCCGACGTGAAATAATTAATTAACAAATTTTAATAGTTAAAATTACAATAATGATATTCAATGAGAAATAAAATCCAATTCTAACACAATGCTAATATAAACTAGGGGTGTTTATTGGGTGTATCGGGCGGATAAATACGCTTAACGGTTCAGCTTAACGGTTATCGAATTATAAATATAGTAATCCGCTAGCCATCCAATAAGACAACGGGAGGATTGGTATCAGATTAACAAATATCGGGCGACTTATCGGCTAAACCAAATAGAAATTGTTTGAACAATCATTCAATCAATACCAAACAGTTTCAAATCAATACCAGAATTTTAATACCATCTAAGATCTAACGAAACAGTATTTTATAATTGAAGTTTCTTTAAGACTACTCATACTGTCATACACGTATTAACCAAATTTTTAATACCATCAAGACTACTCATACAGACATACACGTATTAATCATTGGGATTTCAATTTTTCGATTTCTCAGTTTTCAGTTCAAGAGAGATACGAGACTGACGACTTCTCTGCCTCTAGTGGCTGCAGACAATTGAGAATTAGAAAATAGAAATTAGGGATTTATCCATTTAGGGTTTTAATAGTACTTTATATTCATAGGGGTAAAAGTGTAAATATAAAAATTCTCAAAGAGTTAACGGTTTAGCTGATAAGAAAATTGAGTAATCCTCCCCCAAACCGTTATGCCGTTAATTATAAATCTCAATCCGTTCACCATCCATTACCCCGATAATCCGATACCAATAAGCCAATAAGCTATCAGTTCAGTTTGGTTAACGATTTCGGTTCGGTTTTGAACAGCCCTAATTAAACCACGTGATAATATCTACTCTCAGAAGTTCGGAGTCACAAGTACACGAGCAACTAGAAGTCTACAAGCAAAGTCTGAAATAAATACAACTGTTCGAAAGAGATAAATAGTAAAAGTGGGAAATAGAAGGGGACTTCAAGGTCTGCGGATGCCAGTAGATCTACCTCGAGTCTCCGTGTGAAATGATCTGAGCTGACGCACCTCAAGCACCGCTGGGATCAATACCAGTATCAGCATAAGAAGTGCAAAAGTGTAATATGAGTACAACCGACTCAATGTACTCTGTAAGTGTCGAGCCTAACCTCGACGAGGTAGTGACGAGGCTATGACAAGACACCTACGTAATTAAACCTGTACAAGTGTATATAAAGCGTCAAAATAACAAGAAGAGTGATAAAATACTAATTAGGAGGGGACATGTGAAAATAGGAAGATATAGTAAATAGGGCAAGTATGAGATCATGAAATAACCAAGTAAATCACCAAAACAAGAAATCAGTTAAATCAATGATATGAAAATGACACAGCATCACCCTTCGTGCTTTTACTCTCGTCCTTACCATGCAATAATATGAATATAATTGCATGGCATCACCCTTCGTGCTTTTACTGTCGTCCTCACCATGTAATCATATGAATAAAATGACACGACATCACCCTTCGTGCTTTTATTCTCATTTTCACCATGTAATAATATGATTGAAATGGAACGGCATTACCCTTCATGATTTTACTCTCATTTCCACCATTATTCTCATCCTCACCATATAATAAAATGAATGAAATGACACGGTATCACCCTTCATATTTTTACTTTCATCCTCACCATGTAATAATATAAATCAGAATAATAAACAATGCGGGGATAATTTAACTTTAAATATGGTGTCATGATATCAAACTTCGACTTCCAAAATATTCAACATCTATAAAATAAACAATAAGTACGAAACAAATAATTAAAGAAGTAATAATCTAACCTAAGCATGGATAACATAATTAATGGGACAATATAATATAAGAAATAATTTTCACCTGTATGCGTTAACCCAATGACAACGTATAAGTACTCGTCACCTCACATATACGTTCTCCCCACACATAAAACACGTAGCAAATAGACCAACAAGTCCTAATCTCTCAAGTCAAGGTTAATCACGACACTTACCTCGCTTTGCAATCAAAGAAATCAACAAACCATGGCCTTGCCTTTTGAGCAATCCTCCAAATCTAGCAAATTATCGATCAAATGGTTCAAAATAAGCTTTAGAAACTACTCATCAATGAAAAAGGTCCAATTTTGATCATTTTTGCAAAGGTCAACAAAAGTCAACCCCGTGCTCGCCTAGTCAAAACCCGTGGTTCGGACCAAAACCCGATTACCCATTCACCCCTGAGCCCGGTTGTGTGATTTGTTTCAAAATCCAACCTCAATTCGATGTCTAAATGTAATGTCCCGACCAGTCGTTTTGAGCTCTAGCATGTCGCTCAGCGGTTTGGGACCTTGAGTAGCTTCACTTCATGTATTATGACTTGAACGTGTAGTCGGATTAGATTTTTGGGAAGATAGGAGTTGGTTTGGAAGAATAATTCTCAATTCGGAATCTTTAAGTTGGAAGAGATGACCAAGGTTTGACTTTTATGTAAATGAATTCAAATCGGAGTTTTGACATTTCTGTTAGGTTCAGATGATGATTTTAGACTTAGGCATATAACCGGATATAGATTTGGAGGTTCATAGGTTGATTTGATGCTTTTTGGCAAAAGTTAGAAGATTAAAGGTTTAGAAGGTTGATAGGTCTGACTGAGAGTTGACTTTGTTGATATCATATCAGGATTATGATTTCGGGAATTGGTATAGGTCTGTTGTGTCATTTGGGACTTGCATGCAAAATTTGAGGTCATTCCCGGTTGATTTGGTATGGTTCGACATGAATTTTCAAAGTTTAAAGTTCATTAGTTCATTGGGCTTGAATTGATGTGCAATTCATGGTTTTGAGGCCATGAGTAGGTTCGGGAATTGATATTGTATGGTTTGATTTAAGGCCATGAGTAGGTTCGTGTTATGTTTTAGGACTGGTTTATGTGATTGGACCCGGTCCCGGGGGACTCGGGTGTGTTTCGGATGTGTTTGGGTTGTGTCGCGCTCTTATTTGATATTTCAGCGTCGTTTCTTTGGGTATAAAGGGTACTATATTTCAAAAACAACCTTTGGTTTGTGAGTAGATTGAATGATTATATACGTATCGTAATTATGGAGCCATAGCAACAAGAACCATCAAATTCTGAGATCGTATGAGAGAGTTATACCCATTTCTAGGTCGGGAAATATTGTTGGTTTTTTGTGCGAGCCTTTGTTCTTCGCAAACGTGAGAGATGTTTTGCGAATGAGAAGAAGGATTTCTGGGTTGGCCGTTTAACGTGAAATATTTCTCTTTGCGAACGCAAAGGTGTTCCGCGAAGGCGAAAAACAAAAATCACCTGGACATTGTTTTAAATGGGCAAACCGAGCATTTTAGTATTTTTAGCATATCTTGAGTTCTAGAGCTCCGTTTGAGGTAACTTTAGCGGCGTTGTTGTCGTCCCAACAAGGGAGTAAATATCTAACACTTATTTGGATGTTTTTCCATTGACTATTTTTGTTGGTTATCATTTTTATCCATGTTTGGATTGTAGAAATTAAGGTTTTGAGCCCCCAAGTTATGAAATGATATATTCATTATTTGAGGGTCAATTCATGGACGAAATTGCATGCTTTTCTGGATATATACTATATTAGTTATGGGTAATATTTATTTTTGATAATTTTCAAAATCCGGACACGTGGGCTCGGGGGTTGACTTTGTTAACTTTTCTTGAGGAGTTGGGAATTTGTTTTTAATTATTAAATTATGTGTAATGGAGTATATTTTGATTCTTTTGAACGTTGTTTGACTAGTTTCGGATCGTTTGGAATTAGTTTGAGGTGTTAGAAAGGCGTTGGAGTCGGTTATCAGATTTCAGAGCGAGGTAAGTCTCATGTTTAACCTTGTGACGGGGAAACTACCCCGTAGTTATTAAATTGTTATGTGCTACTAGTTATGGGTGCTGCATACATACGAGGTGACGAGAGTCCGTACGTAGCTAACATCATATTTATGTCTGGGTAGACTTAGGACTTTATCATGCAATATTTGTATTATTTGATTTTAGTTTGTTAGTTTAATTACTTGAATTTATAGTTGAAAATTGATTTGGGATTATCTTAGGCTTCAATACCTTGAGTTGTCTGGCGAGATATTTGATTGTTTGTAAAAGTCATATTTATTTTATGCTCATGTTCTTGTGTTGCAAACACGTGTCCCGTAATTCAATAAGTTTCTTCTCTTCCTGTGGATCGAGCCGAACGCCTAGGCAGTGTATTGAGATAGCACTTGATATTTCGTATCTTTTGAGATAGCATATGAGATTTGAGAAATTTATATTGTCACAATGTTGGAGGATTTTTGCTAGTTACAGTTCTTACCTCATTATTGTTGTTGTGTTTCTTATTCATTTAGAATTTAATATATTGATTTATTGGACCACTAGTAAGTGTCGATGTCGACCCCCCTCTCTACTTCTCTGGGGTTAGGATCGATACTTACTGGGTACGTGTTAATTTACGTACTCATGCTACACTTCTGCACTTATTGTGCAGGTATATTTCTGCTGGTCATTTGGGCGCAAGGGCGCAGTTATTGAGGGAACTTTACGATGTGCTGCATCCTATGTTACGACCCGCAGCACACAGAGTCTCCATCATATTTATTTATGTTATTTTGTCTATTTTATATTTCAGGCAGATGTTGTATTAGTGTTGTACTTTCTGGTAGATGTTCATGCACTTGTGACACCTGGTTTTGGGATATTCTAGTAGATATTTATGGATTTATATAATAGTGTCACCTTTTATTTTTATATCTTACTGTTAATGTATGTAACCATGATTTTCAATGCATAAATTTCTTTATTTAGTAAAATTTAATGATTTCAAAAGTAATAAAATGAATAATTTAGATGATAGTTCATCGTTGGCTTGCCTAACGGCGACGTTGGGCGCCATCACGACCTATAGCGGGAATTAGGTCGTGACAGCTGGTATCAGAGTGCTAGGTTCACTTAGGTCTCACTTGTCATGAGCAAGTCTAGTAGAGTATTATGGATCGGTACGGAGACGTCTGTACTTATCTTCGAGAGGCTACAGGGCTGTTAGGAGAAATTCTCTTCTTTATTTCTCGTCGTTTGTTTTGATTTTATTGAATCCTATGTCTTTATTACCTTCATACTCATTCTTATACGATGTGGAGCGCTTGTTATCAATTGGACATCGAGGAGTTGTAGTGGTGTTGCAGATATGGTGCATGATGTTTTTACCTACGTATTCGGGCGGACTATTATCGTGGCCTGGTGGAGGGGCGTTTTGTCGTTTCAGACTAGTGTTAGAGTTGCCTATGGTTTCGAGGCTATTCACAGTGTATTGTGATGTTCATGCGTTATTATCGAGTAATGCTGGTATGAATGGTAGGGAGCTTATTTATGTGTTTTGGCAGTGAATGTCCCAAGAGGAGGATTTTTTGGTTCATGGTTTAGAGATTCGGCATTTAATTCCAGTGAGGAGAGGCAATCAGACTATAGATGTTTAGGCTCTGGTTAATAGAGTAGCATGATAGGATATTTTCGAACTTGGTGGAATTCTTGTTTGTGATGTGGTGTCGTCGACTTTGTTTGAATGCATTTAGGCTCATTGGTGTGATAGTCTTCATCGATTTGCCTTCAGGGCGGGGTGTTGTGAAATGGTACCTAAGAAGCGGGTATTAGAGATGGCAGAGTGTGGCACCTTCAGGGTCGAATCAGTGTTTCTAGTGTTGATGGCTCGAGAAATGAAGGCTTAGAGTTTGTAACAATTCATTAGTTCGGATGCTATAGAGATGGATTAGGATTTGAGGTAGTATTTTAGTAGTGAAGGATGAGGAAGGGAGGTTTTTGTCTCGCGGTAGATGAGTTGTTAGCAGTTCAAGTACGAGCAGCAGAGATCGAGTAGTTTTGCTTAGGAAGTTTGAATGTGACCGGAAGAGTTTGATTGGAACATAGAGGGATATGTAAGCTCGATTATCGTTTTGGGATGCAACATGACTTCGAGTTTTGGAGCATATTGTTGGACCTTCAATTGATGCTAATGGGATGAACTGACTCTTGCAGCTGGCGGATGAGTGTGGACCTAGGAGAATCAACTGATTTTATAATTGACGTGGTTATAGCTATGCCGTTGGAGGATTTTGGTATGAGGTTACACAGGTGGACTATCTCCTGTGAGAAGGTTAGGGGTTGCATGACTCCTGATGAAGTTCGTATAAAGAATTCTGACTTCTATCCAATAGGATGCACGTACTGCGATATGAGCTTGTATCACTTGAAGAAGATGATAAGACTTTCAGAAGGTTGAGTGTGCGATTGTGGCTGGTAATTCGGGATGCGTTATGATCAGTGCAACAAGAACTTATGAGAAATTTGGCTGAGCAACATTGCGAGATCATGGTAACTGAGGAGGAAAAGTCATAGTGGGTTCTGTATTTATGTAATTTTGATTTAAAGCTAAGTGGGCGAGCCTACCGTCTATGATTGGGTCACATGGTGATGTGCCTTTGCAGTTTGGGGTTATCAGTACATTGGTGGACTAGTTATAACTAAGGGTAGAAATCATCAGGGATAATTTGAGTAGGAGATTTGATAGAGTGCTCATGTGCTAATGGAGCACTAGTGGTTTGGTTAAATAATCAGGACTGGACTAGAGTGGGTGACTCTTAATAATGGTTCTATCATATTCGAGATTTAAGGTTTGGTGCTTAAGGATCTTCATGTTCGTTATGTGGCTGAGGATTGGATTTTCCAGTAGAGTGTGAAGGGTACTTGGAGCATTTCTATGTTATCAACGGGTCTGTGGTGCACTGTTAGAAAAGTAGGAAAAACAGCTTCGGATTTGCAGAAGATCTAATCAGCGCAGGTGTATCAGTTGGAGTTATTATAGATTGCATGAGTAGGGTATGAAATGGCTTATGGGTATTGAAACGATGTGGTCTCGTAATTTGTATCACTTGAGATGAGTGTTGATTGGGATCCATTATGTGATTGAATAAAGGTATTGTTTATGAAGGTAAGTCAAGAAGAAATCAGAAGAAGCTGAATCAGCCTAATAGTGGTTTGGATTGGCATGGTTAAGGAAATGATCGGTTCCTTTGGTGTGGTATGGCAATACAGGTGTTTCGTGGTTGTACTTGCGGGCTTGACACCCTTCGTAATTTGAATTATTTGGAGGTATTTGATTCTGATGGTTTTGATTATGTGTAAATGGGTACCGGAAGAATTATGACGGTTTATAACAAGACGTGAGTTATATGTTTATTGCAGCTATGGGAGGTTGGTTGTGTGTCGCAATTCTTCTTCTAAAATGAGTTAAGTTAAAGGTTCTAGCTGATGAAATGTTTATTCTACTGGTGGTTCAGGAGTTATGATGAAATTTTGTACTCTCGCATAGCAGCATGATATGTGCAGTGATAGGTATGGAATTGAAATTTGAGAATCAAGGTTGCGATCCAGTTTTGACAGTAATGTCACGAGCTCGGAAGAGCTGTGTAGAGATTTCAGATGTGTAAAGTATGTTGGCATTATTTTTGTGTCGCCTGAGAATGGTGTTCTGTGGAAGAGGCATTGTGTATTGATTAATAGATTCTTGATTTACATTACAATAATAGTATGGTTGGTTTCCATGGATGTGCAGATTTTGCTACCTGGTGCGGAAGGTCGTGGGAGTATTTCTCGCGGGATGATTAAATAAGTGTGACGTGTCATCCATTTATGTGGTAGAGATTGAAATTAGGTATGGAGATTCTAGTATTGCCGCTGATAGGAGAGTTTATATCTGAGAGACACTCTATTTCTTTGGGAGATTATAGACCCATTTAGGGATGATCGGAATCGACTTGGAGGTCCGTGGGTAGGTCTAATGTGAACGCATATTAGATATGCTTATTCGGCATAGTATTGCTTATGGATGGGTCTCCGGGCATGGTGGATGATATTCCTGCCTTCGCCTATTTTAGGTGCTACTCTTTATGCATGTTGGTTGTGAGACGGCTTGATTATTCACATGTGTGTTGAGATCCTGTGTAGCTTGTGATGTTATGTGAGTGAGATGACTCTCGAGATTTAGGTCATTTATTTTACCTTATTCGTGCTTGGCATTTTGTAGCGCATGGCGCTATATATCTCCCCAAGGTTGTGCTTATGCATTTGGCATGCTTGTGGTCGATATTCCGGCATTTCGTGGGTATGAGCATTTTGGATCGATGAGTATTTCCTTATTTATTGTTATGTGTTCTTATGGATTTGGCGTGCTTATTGATTGTTATGTGTGGATCGGGTATGATGTTTAGATCGATATGCATGCTGCAATAGTTAGATGTTGAGTGCGGTTCCTTATAGTTATTTTGCGTGTTTTGTTTTTCCTCTATAGATAGGTTCATAGCATTAGTTTGGTTGTTTTTGTTCGTTGCATAGGCCGGATAGTCTTGTATTCGGGTTCGTTATTCCTTATTGGTCATATTCGAGTTGTAGCTTGTTGGTGCATTGACGATGTCGTATGATATTTTAGATAGTGTTTGAGGTGGCTTATTTCCCGAGCAGACTGTACTGGGTGAGACGAGGTTATTGGACATGGAATTAGTGCAATCAGATTTATATAATGTATATTAGAAGAAAAGTGTCACTAATCAGTTCAGAATGAGGCAATGGTTCTCGCCAAGCGGAGAGACTCCGTGAGTTATTGATTTGGCGGGTGGTTATGAGTTTCTACACATCTCTTTCATCGTTGCAGTACTGCGAGGTTTGGAACAGGGCTTGTATGTCTTATGAGGTATGTTACAGGCATCAGACTCGTCAATTTGCAGCTATTGTGGCTGGAGGATGTTACTATGGGCAAATGAATTATGTGGTGCATTGTGTGATTACAACATGGGGGTATATGATCATGTTTTGGTACAGTTTGTTGATATTAATACGGTGCATAAATGCTGGAATCAGACCTTGTAGAGAATTCTGGATGTTGGAATTTGGTTCTAAGGCTTGTGAGCTAAGGTAGCAGGAAGAATCTTCAGTTGGGGTTGAACTAGTGTGCTCATATGGATTGTGGTGGCACAGACAGGTGCACGAGGTGTTATGGGTGATTTTGGGCAACTCTAGAACGATTCTTAGCACGTTCGCGGATGAACATATGTTTAAGTGGGGGAGAATGTAAAGACCCGACCGGTCGTTTTGAACTTTATCATGTTGTTCGGCGGTTTGAGACCTTGAGTAACTTCACTTCATATATTATGACTTCCACCTGTAGTCAGATTAGAGTTTCGGGAAGATCGGAGTTGGTTTGGAAGAATAATTCTCAATTTGGAAGCTTTAAATTAGAATAGTTGACCAAGGTTTGACTTTTGAGTAAATGACTTCGGATCAGAGTTTTGACGGTTCCGTTGTGTCCGGATGATGATTTTGCACTTAGGTGTATGACTGGATTTGGATTTGGAGGTCCATAGGTTGATTTGATACTTTTTGGCAAACGTTGGAAGATTGAAGGTTTAGAAGGTTGATAGGTTTCACCTAGAGTTGAATTTGTTGATATCGGATATGTATTACGATTCCCGGAATTGGTATAGGTTCGTTGTGTCATTTGGGACTTTCATAGAAAATTTGAGGTCGTTCCGGGTTGATTTGGTATGGTTCAGCATGAGTTTTAAAAGTTTAAAAGTTCATTAGACTTGAATTGATGTGCGATTCATGATTTTGATATTGTTTGGTGAGATTTGAGGTATTGAGTAATTTTTTGTTATGATTTGGGATTGGTTTGTGTGATTGGACGGGGTCTCGGGGGCCTCAGGTGTGTTTCAAATGTGTTTTGGTTGTGTCGCGCTCTTATTTGATATTTCTGCATCGTTTCTTTGGGTATATAGGGTACTATATTGAGAAAACGACCTTTTATTTCTGATTAGATTGGACCATTACATCCGTATCGTAATTACGGAGCCATAGTAACAAGAATCATCGAATTCCGAGGTCGTATAAGAGAGTTATGCCCATTTCCGTGTCAGAAAATATTGCTAGTTTCTCGTGCGAACCTTTGTTCTTCGCGAACGCGAGAGAGGTTCCGCGAACGCGAAGAAGGATTTCTGGGTTGACCGTTCAACGCGAAAAATTGCTCTTCGCGAACGCCAAGGTGTCCCACGAAGGCAAAAAAACAAAAATCACCTGGACATTGTTTTAAATGGGCAGACCGAGCATTTTAGTATTCTGAGCATATCTTGAGTTCTAGAGCTCCGTTTGAGATGATTTTCACAGCGATTTTCTCGTCTCAACAAGGGGGTAAATATCTAACCCTTATTTTGATGTTTTTATATGATTATTTTCATTGGTCATCATTTTTATCCGTATTTGGATTGTAGAAATTGGGGGTTTGAGCACCAAAATTATGAAATGGTAAATCCTTTATTTGATGGTAAATTCATGGACGAAATTAGATAATTTTCAGGATATATACTATATTATTTATGGGTAATATTTATTTTTGATAATTTTTTGAATCCAGATGCATGGGCCCGGGGATTGACTTTGTTGACTTTTCGTGAGGAGTTGGGGATTTGTTTCTAATTATTAAATTATGAGTATTGGAGTATATTTTGATTGATTTGCACGTTGTTTGATTAGTTTCAGATCGGTTGGCATCGGTTTGAGGTATTAGAAAGGCGTTAGAGTCGGTTATCGGATTTCGGAGCAAGGCATTAAATTGTTATGTGCTATATACGCACGATTTGACGAGAGTCCGTACGTAGCTAACAACATGTTTCTGTCCGGATAGACTTAGGACTTTATCTTGCAATATTTGTATTATTTGAATTCAATTTGTTAGTTTAATTACTTGAATTTATAGTTGAAAATTGATTTGGGATTATCTTAGGCCAGGCTTCATTACCTTGAGTTGTCTGGCGAGACATTTTATTGTTGGTAAAAGTCATGTTTACTTTATGCTCCTGTTCTTGTATTGCAAATACATGGCCCGTAATTCAATAAGTTTCTTCTCTTCCTGTGGATCGGGCGGAACGCCTCGGCAGTGTATTGAGATGCATCTACGATTCGCGCCGGTCTACCCTCGGTAGTGTACATACTATTCTGTATCGGGCCGTACGACCTCGGCATAACTCGTGCGCAATATCGTTAGGAGTTCGAATATTCATGAGATTTCCCTATGATTGAGACCTGGCATTTAAATGGTATTCCTTAGCTGTTTGAGATAGCACTTGATATTTTGTATCTTTTGAGATAGCATATGAGAATTGAGAAATTTATATTGTCACAATGTTGGAGGAGTTTTGCTAGTTACAGTTCTTACCTTATTATTTTTGTTGTGCTCCTTATTCATTTATAATTTAATATTTTGATTTATTGGATCACTAGTAAGTGTCGATATCGACCCCTCGTCATGACTTCTACGGGGTTAGGCTCGATACTTACTGGGTACCCGTTGATTTACATACTGATGCTACACTTCTGCACTTATTGTGCAGGTATATTTCTGGTGGTCATTTGGGCGCAAAGGCGCAACTATTGAGGGGACTTTACGGTGAGCTGCATCCTATGTTACTACCCGCAGCACACGGAGTCTCCATCATAGTCATTTATGTTATTCTGTCTATTTTACATTCCAGACAGATGTTGTATTAGTGTTGTACTTCCTGGTAGATGCTCATGCACTTGCGACACCTGGTTTTGGGATATTCTGGTAGATGTTTATGGATTTTTATAATATTGTCACCTTTTATTTTTATATCTTACTATTAATGTATGTACCCATGATTTTCAATGCATAAATTTCTTCATTTAATAAAATCTAATGATTTCAAAAGTAATAAAATGAATAATTCAAATGATACTTCATTGTTGGTTTGCCTAACGGCGACGTTGGGTGTCATCATGACCTATAGCGGGAATTAGGTCATGACACTATATCTCAATTTTAAAAAAATTCACAATTTCTACCCAAATCACTAGTTTCTATAATGGAAATCCAAGATTTGATGTTGAAAACACATGAAAAGTAATGGGTAATTGAAAAGAAATGGATTAGAGTTGCTTACCAATGATTTTGGGAAGAAAATTCTCTTGGAAAATTGCCTCTGGAGTATTTTGGGTTAAGAAATGGTGTAAAATAAGCTAACTCTTGATTTTTCCCTCTTTTACCCAGCTGTAGATGTCGCAATTGTGAAGTCTTGTTCGCTATTGCGAACAACGCAAATGCGAGACAAGGGTCGCAAATGCAAACCTTATCACAGAGCTCCAGAAGTCGCAATTGCGACAAAGAGATCTCAAATGAGAAGCTGCCCTACGGTTGCCAAGCATCGCAAATGCGACCAGTGATCGCATAAGCGATCCTGAGCAGTTCGTAATTGCGAACATTTTCCTCGCAAATCCGAGGTTACCCAGTCCCAGGCCATAATCGCAAATGCGAACATTTGTTCGCAAAAGCGACGCTCGCAAATGTGAGCCAGACCTCGCAAATATGAGATCTGCATCAGACACGAGATCTGGCAGTGCACTAGCAACCATGCACTATTCAAACTCATCTGAAACACGTCCGAAACTCACCCGAGCCCTCGAGTTCCAAATCAAACATGCACGCAAGTGTAATAACATCATACGAACGCGCTCGCGCGATCAAAACACCAAAATAACACGTAGAACTACGAATCAGACATCAAAATGCATGAAATTTGCAAAGAAACTCAAGAACTTTCAAATTCACAACCGAGCATCCGAATCTTATCAAATCCACTCCGTTTTGCACAAAATTTTGCAGACAAGTCTTAAATAGTAACATTAACCTATACCAAGTTTCGGAGTCGAAATCCGAACTCGGTAGCAGTAAAGTCAACCTACGGTCAAACTTTGAAAATGTTTAAATCTTCAAATTACTAGTTTTCAACAAATCACGTCAAATCAAGTTAGGGACTTTCAAATTCAATTTCGGGCATACGACCAAATCCAAAATCATAATAGGGACCCACCGGGATCGTCAAAATACCGATCATAGGTCGTTACATAGATTATTGACCGTAGTCAACTCAAATCATTTTAAAGGTAAAATTCATATTTTCTTTAATTTTACACATAAAATTTTTTCGAAAAAAGACATAGATTGCGCACGCAGATCGGGAATACTAAACGTAGCTAATCGAGGTCTCGAAACACTAAAATAAGTGCTAGAACATAGAATGACCTATCGGGTCATCACAATCGCGAAGCAACTGACGCATTCGCGAAGCATCAGCGGCCAACAGGCCTTCGCGTTCGCGAAGGCTTACTCCCCACTACCCTTGCATTTGTGAGCCAAGGAATGCGTTCGCGAAGAATAAAATACAGACTTTCTCCTAGAACCCAATAACTCTACGCGTCCGCGAGAGGACGGTCGCGTTCGCGAAGGGCAAGCCCCCCGCTACTTCGTGTTCGCGACCGTTTCCCTGCATTCGCAAAGAACAATTCTGCCCCATCCCAAGTTTTCCCTTCGCGATCCCAAGAGTCGCTTCACGATCGCGAAGCACATCACACCAGACAGCATAAACTGCTACAACTAGCAATCTCCTAAGTCTGAAATGGTCGGTAGCCTATCTGAAACTCACCCGAACCCCTCAGGCTCCAAATCAAACATGCACACAATTGTAATAACATTATACGAACTTGCTCGAATGATGAGAATACCAAAATAACACCTAGAACTACGAATCAGACATCAAAATGCATGAAATTTCAAAGAAAACTCAAGAACTTCTAAAATCACAATCGAGCGTCTGAATCCTATCAAACCAACTCCGTTTTGCACCAAACTTTGCAGATAATTTTCAAATAGCAAAATAGACCTATATCAAGTCCCAAAATCAAAATTTGACACCGCTAGCCATAAAGTCAACCTACAATCAAACGTAGGAAATTTTGAAACCTTCAAATTACTAGTTAATCAACCTAGGGACCACCGAATTCAATTCCAAGCATACGCCCAAGTCCAAACTCACGATACGGACCCATCGGGATCGTCCAAATACCAATCCGGGGTTGTTTACATAAAATATTGTCCGTAGTCAACTCAAGTTAGTTTTAAAGCCAAAAATTATATTTTCTTCCAAGTTTTACGTAAAAACTTTTCGGAAAAAGACTCGGACTGTGCACGCAAATCGATGAATAAATGCTATTAATGCTGGACTCTCAAAACTGTTTCACTGCCTAATTATGCAACTATTAGAAATCATGCCTATAGGACAATGTCTCCTTCTTAAGACGCATATCTATAAAATCAGCATTATTAATTCTGAGCTTTCTAACAATTTTATTGCCTCATTGCATAAACAATTTAGAGATCATGCCTATAAGGTTTGTAATACCTATAGTCTGCGAATTCAAAAATAACAACGCTATTTGCACGATGCTGGAATTCAGAATCACCTAGAGACCATGCCTATAGGACTTGATGACTCTAAGTCTTAATTCTGAAATGTCTACTGTCTCATAAGAATCTGATCGCGTGCCTTTGTGGTTACGTGTGGAGGTCAACTTGAACCTTTCATTGCAATTGTGTGCAGTCCTATCTATTTTGAATGACGCCTAGTTTTATCATTTTGAGCAACCTAAGTGAGGTCTAGAACCACCTAATAGTAGGTCCAAAGCCTCCTGGACTATATGCATAGGACGGGTAGTGCACACATAGGATACAATATAGAAAGGAATTAGAGCGCCTCTAAGTAATAACTTCAACATAGTAATTGGGTAGCAGGAGATGATAGTCTGTGCCCGCTGAATAATATGAGCAACCTCTACCTCAAGGGAGTTGCGAAAATTATTTATGTTGCACGGGGTGATCCTTTAGGCTAAAAAACACAGGTCCTCCCCCTATCCTTTTATATACTTGTTATTCATACTTAGCTATAGATCGATGCAATTGTACTCTTTGTGATTTTTTAAGACTTGTATCAATTAGTCATATAGTTAATTTTTATGTTATAATAGAGTTTACAACTTCTACATCTTTCTTTGCTTATTTGATCACCTAGCTTAATTATCTAATCCACATAGTATAAATTTCGGTCGGGGCCCGCAGTTGTGGACCTCGAAGAGAGCCTAACACCTTTTTGAGGTAATTTGAGCCCTTACCTGATCTTTGGTAGCGTTGATTAGTCAAACAAAGTTATTTACAAATAAGTGCCCTAACGCACCTTAAAATCATTAGGTGGCGACTCTTCTCTTTTAATACCCATTTAAAAGAGTTGTCACACGTCAAAACCCGCTTTCGAGAGAAAATGCGGTGCAACAAAAAGCCGTGTACGTGAGGTGACAAGTATGTTCTCGGGCTTATATGTGGAAATTGACCGGTTTAGACACTTAGGCATCTTTCATGTACTTATTTGAAATTGTTAGTACATGTTATATCTTTTATTCGTCATGTCTATTATCACATACTTTATTTGAAGTTGTCGGTATATGTCACACTCTTTACTTGTCGAGTTTGCTTTTTTGTGCCTTATTTGAAGTTGTTATCACTTTTACAATTATGTAATTTCTTTTATTATGGAGTTACTCTTAGTTGAATTTGTTGTTACATGATATCCTTTTGTTGTCGGGTTATTCTCATGCATTTAGACGTAGTACTAGTTTGTGCCATCTCTTGCATTGTTATCCTATTCATACACTAGAATCCGAAGTTTGCCATTTCATTGAAATACTTTCACTATTGTGTTTATCCTTAAATAATTAAATGGAATTGAGGTTATCGAAAGTCATTAATCTATTTTAATTGAAGTTGTATTTAAAGGGGATATTGTTCCTTGTTGAGTTACTTTCCCATTCATTTTGTTGTTATTGATATTTTATACATATTGTGTTGAGCCGTGGGCTATTTGTTGTGGAAATATTGATATTGTTGGATCATTAGAAAGGTTGTAGCATATGGGCGCTTGTGATACAAGTTGAAATGTTGTGTTGTTGTGATATTAGCACATGTGAATGTTCTGTGGTTTGGTTGTTGTTATGCGGGGCATAAGGGTGGCACCTCACTGTTGTTGAATGTACAGAGTGATACGGGTGGCTATTCTATTATTGTCCGGGTAGAGCGATAAGGGTGGCTATTATACAGAGTGATACGGGTGGCTATCAGAGTGATACAAGTGGCTAATGATATTATCAAGGCTGAGTGATATGGGTGGCTATCGGAGAGATAAGAGTGGCAATGTCAGGGATGATGTGTTATGGCTTGGGCGGATTGTGATATTGAACATGTGACCACGTCAGGCGGATTGTGATTGTGAGCCTGTGACCACGCCGGGTGGATTGTGAATATGAGCCTGTGATCATGCCGGCCGGATTGAGATATTGGCACGTGAGTTGTCCGTGCGGTTGTGATTTGAGATGTGCGCACAAGATGCCGTGAGCATATGATGGTGGGTTGAGACACATTGTGATTATGTGCTATCAGAGAGTGATTTCATTGTGAAACTTATGTTAGAACAAGTTGATTAATTGGTTGTCCTTTGTGTTCCTTATTTGGTTTGAACAATCCTTCACAGTGTTCTTATTGCTTTATTGTTTATATCACTTGTTGATTCTTGTTGCCATTTACTGATTTCTATTTTCCATTATTAGCTTTATACTTCTATACTACGCAGGTTATTTTGTCTAGTGAGTGTCTTGACTTGTACCTCGTCACTACTCCACCGAGGTTAGTCTTGATACTTAATAGGTACGGACCGTTGTATACTCATACTACACTTCTGCACATATTTGTGCAGAGCTAGGTATTGGAGATATCGGACTAGGGCAAAGTTAGCATATTGGTCACGAGGATTCAAGGTAGAGCTGCTTGGTCATCGCAGTCCCATGGAGTTCTTTCCTTTTGTACTGTCAGCTTGGTATTTGAACAGTATTGTATTTTGATCTTTGAGATCTTTCCATGTACTTAGCTAGAGTTCGTGACTCTGTATTACCAGTCTTGGGAGGTTGTTAAGATTATTGTTGCGTAGGTTCATTTCACTCTTGTTTCTGTATTCATATTAAACACTGTTTCAAATTATCATTGTTAAAAATTGGCTTAATTGTTATAGTAATTGGGTTACCTAGTCATAGAGACTAGGTGCCATCATGATATCCTACGGAGGGAGTTTGGGCTCGTGACAAGTTGGTATTAGAGCTCTAGGTTCATATGTTTTACGAGTCACGAGCAAGTTTAGTAGAGTCTTGCGGATCGGTATGGAGACGTTCGTACTTATCTTTGAGAGGCTACAGATCTATTAGGAGAACTTCACTTCTTTTATTCCTATAGTGCGGAATTGTTGATTTCGAAGTTTGAGCCTTTGTATCTCTATTCTCTCATAGATGGTGAGGACACGCGCTACCGGATCAGCTAAGCAGACACCCGCGCCCCCTGTTAGAGCCGCGAAAGGTCAGGGCCGAGGAGGGGCATGCACCGCAGCTAGAGCACCTGTTAGAGCAATAGGTGAGGAGCCGCCAGTAGCTCCGATTGGGGGACAGGCATCAGAGGCGCCTGTTGTTACCCTCGGACTTCAGGAGCCTTTAGCGCAGTTCCTAAGCATGTTTGGTACATTGGCTCAGGTGGGATCGATCTTTTTTACACCAGATACTTTGTAGATTTTGGGTGGGGGGTAGGGGAGCTCAGACTCCCATCGCAAGTACTCCAGAGCAGCATTCTCAAATTGGACAGGTTCCGGGTGTAGTGTCGGTACAACCTGTTATTCCGGTTCAGCCTGAGGTCAGGCCATGGGCATCAGAGGAGGAGCAGAAGAGGCTTGAGAGGTTCAAGAGGCATAACTACCGAGGATGCACAGGGATTTCTAGATGAGTGTCACTGTATTCTCCGTACCATGGGTATTGTGGAGGTGAGTGGAGTTGCTTTTACTACATTTCAGTTGTCAGGAGCAGCGTATTAGTGGTGGCAGGTTTATGAGGAGGATAGACCAACCAATGTAGCACCACCCACTTGGGCTCAGTTTTCAGAGATGTTTTTGAGGGAGTTTGTTCCCCAGGCCCTCTGTGATGCGTGGCGTATCAAATTCGAGCAGCTGCATTAGGGCACCATGACGATGCCAGAGTATGCCATAAGGTTCAGTGAGTTATCCAATCATGCACCTACTTTGGTTCCTGCAGTTAGAGAGCGAGTCCGCTGATTCATTGAGGGTCTCAGTTATGATCTTAGATTTAGCATGGCTCAGGAGTTGCAGACTGATACTCCATTTCAGCAGGTGGTAGAGATTGCCAGGATGTTAGACCGTATTCGAGGTGAGGAGAGGGAGGATAAGGAGACCAAGAGGTCTAGATGTTCTGGAGGGTTCAGTGAATTCTACTCTTTAGCTATGACCCATTGTGGCGGAGGCTCTGGCAGTCGGCCAGTCCAGTTTGCAATTCAGACTATTCGTGGTGCTCTAGTTAGTCTGGGTACTCATGTGGGGCAGTCATCTTTTAGTGCACCATCGGCACAGGGTTCCGACAATAGTTATTACAGTTATCCGGCACGGACTCAATGCGAGCAGCCACGCCCACATAGGGGTTGTTATGAGTGTGGTAATACTTGGCACATCATGAGAGATTGTCCCAGACTCGGGAGGGGCATATTTCATAAGAGCACTTAGGCTACGGGCCCCATTCCAATTGCTATTCCACCTGCACAACCAGTTAGGGGTTGAGGACAGACGGGTAGAGGGCGCCCTAGAGAGGGAGGCCTAGCCCGTTAATATGCTTTCTATGGTAGGGTTGAGGTCGCTACACCAGATGGTGTCATTATAGGTATAGTTTCGATTCGTTATAGAGGAGCATCGTCCTTATTTTAATTCGGTTCTGTTTATCGAGGTAAGTCCTCCTATCATGCTTCACATGTGTGTAAGTTTCATGATTTTGTACTCTACTTATGTGTTTACCCCTGTTGGGAGATTCTATAGTAGTAGCCCGTGTCTATCATTTTGGTTTTTTCACTATTGAGAACTATGAGACTAGAACTGACTTTCTGTTACTCATTACCGTAAGTTTCAATGTGATTTCTGGGTGGTTTGTCTACGATTTGTGATTTAGGTGCTGTATCGGCATGAGAAGTTTGTTACGTGTTGTGATTTTGTTTCGCAACATTGAGTTAGTGGAAGTTTTCGGTTGGTATGAGGTGTATTCTACCTGTGATTCAGAGCTGAGGATGGGATCCTCGCGTTTTCATGTGGTTTGATATGTTTGAACCGGGCTACGTGCCACGGTGGGGTTATATTAGGATGCGATCCTTGTGATTAGTTCATATGTTTTGATTCTCCCTTGTAGAATTTATTCGTTATATGGTAATGATAGGGAGTTGTGCCCGTCGGGCTTGTTTGATAGTTCTCTCATGTGTTACTCTTTGCATATTCAGTCATACTCGCGTTGTGCTTATTGGGTTTTAGCTTACGAGGTATGTGCCCAGGCGGCGTTAGGTGTGACTTGTTGATTTGAGTGAATGGTCATGGGATCTTCATGTTTCTTGCATCCTTGTTAGTGTTGTGAATGTTTGAAATAGGGTTCTAGGTGATATGAGTTAATTATCAGTGTTGGATTTGATTATGGGCAGCTAGGAAGGACAGAGATATTGTTATGGGCATACGTGTTATGTGTTACGTCGTGTTATTATACCTCGTGGGTGTAGGCATGGCTTGTTGCAGCTGGATGAGGCTATTACCGTGTGTTGATGTGGGAATCGGGTCCTTGGGAAATGATCGGATGGTGAAAATTTGGTTTTAAGGTTTATCAGTGCGGGAGGAAAGGATAATTTTCAATTGAGATAATGTTGTCGGGCTTATATGGATTGGGATGATGTGGGATCATACGCGAGTATATGTTTAGTGAGTACATTCAACAGTTTGATGACTTCAGTATGGTTCTTGGCATGTTCGAGGATGAACGTTTGTTTAAGAGGGGAGGAATGTAACGACCCGACTAGTTATTTTGAGAATTAGCATCCCGTTTGGTGGCTTAAGATTTCGAGCAGCTTCGTATTATGTATTATGACTTGCGTGTGTGGCCGGGTTCGATTTTCGGATGATTCGGGATTGACTTGGAAGGATGATTCTTGTTTTAGAAGCTTAAGCGGTGAGAGTTGATTGGAGTTTCACTTTTGTGTAAACGACTCCGGAATAGTGTTTGATGGTTCCAATAGCTCCGTATGGTGATTTGGACTTAGGCGTGTGTCCGGATTTGGATTTGGAGGTTCGTAGGTTGATCTGATGCATTTTGGCACAAAATGGAAAGTTGAAGGTTTGGAAGGTTGAGACGTTTGACCGGGAGTTGACTTTGTTGATATCAGATTCAGATTTCAATTCCGGGAGTTGGTACTCTGTTGTGTCATTTGGAAATTTCATGCAAAATTTAACATCATTCCGGGTTGATTTGATATAATTCGACGCGAGTTGTAGAAGTTGAAAGTTCATAAGTTCATTAGTATTGATTTGAGGTGCGATTCGTGGTTTTGATGTTGTTTTGTGTGATTTGAGGCCTCGAGAAGGTCCGCGTTATGTTATGGAACTTGTTAGTATGTTCGTACGGGGTCCTGGGGCCCCCGCGTGTGTTTCGGGCCCGTTTCGGATGGTTTCTATATTTTTGGGCATATCTGATTCTGGTGCGTCGCATCTGCGCATTTTGCAGCGCAGGTGAGGGGCCGCTTCAGTGCATTTTGTGTCGCTTTTGTGATGTTGAGGCCAGGGCGGGAGCTTCGCTTCTGCAGAATTTGGCGCGCAGGTGCGATGGTCGCTTCTGCGGCTTAGTGATCTCAGATGCGCCGGATTTCCCTTCTACAGTTAGGTGGGCACTTATGCGGTGTCGCAGGTGCGACCCCTTTTGTGCAGGTGCGAGCTCTGGTCTGGTTAGTGGAAACCGCAGGTGCGAATGATGTCTCGCAAAATCGAGTGCGCAGGTGCGCATTTTTGGTCCGCAAAAGCGGAAGTGTTGGGTAGAGTGTTTGAATTGTGAGGGTTTGGCCATTTTTATCATATCTTGAGTTGTAGACCTCGGTTTAGGGAAATTTTGGAGGGTGTTCTTCACGTGTTGGATTGGGCTAAGTGTTCTTTGCCCGAATTTGATTATACTTCATGATTCCATATTTGTTTTTATCATTAAATTAGCGGTTTGAGTTGGAATTGGATTTGAAGGCCGATTTGATGTCAGAATTGGATAATTTTGGTATGGTTGGACTCGTATAGGAAAGAGTGTTCGGATTTCTTGAATTTTATCATGTTCTGAGGTGTGGGCCTGGGGTTGACTTTTTAGTTTTCAATAAAGATCGAAGCTTTATTATCCGGAATTATTTCCTATGGTTTTTATTTATGATATTAAGTTATTTTGCTATATTTGAGCAGTCCGAAGGTTGTTTCACATGAGAAGGTCATTTTAGAGTATTGATTTAGCTTCTTTGAGGTAAGTGTCTTGCCTAACTTTGTGTGGGGGAACTACCCCTTAGGATTTGAGTCGTTTGTGCTAATTATGTTATGTGAAAGCCGTGTACGCAAGGTGACGAGTACGTACTCGGGCTTATACGTGGATATTGACCGGTTTAGACTCTTAGGCATCTTTCATGTAATTATTTGGAATTGTTAGTACATGTTATATCTTTTATTCGTCATGTCTAATATCACATGCTTTATTTAAAGTTGTAGTTACATGTCACATTCTTTACTTGTCGAGTTTTCTCTTATGTACCTTATTTGAAGTTCTTATCACTTTTATCATTATGTGATTTCTTTTATTATGGAGTTACTCTTAGTTGAAATTGTTGTTATATGATATCCTTTTGTTGCCGGGTTATTCTCATGTATTTAGACGTAGTACTACTTCATGCAATCTCTTTCATTGTTATCCTATTGATTCACTAGAATCCGAAGTTTGCCATTTCATAGAAATACTTTCACTATTGAGTTTATCCTTAAAAAAACTAAATAGAATTGATGTTATAGAAAGTCATTAATCTATTTTAATTGAAGTTATGTTTAAATGGGGTGTTGTTCCTTGTTGAGTTACTTTCCCATTCATTTTGTTGTTATTGAGATTCTATACGTAATGTGTTGAGCCGTGGGCTATTTGTTATGGAAATATTGATATTGTTGTTGAAATATTGATATTGTTGGATCTTTGGAAAGGTTGTGGCCTATGGGCGGTCGTGGTACGAGTTGATATGTTGTGTTGTTGTGAATTGTTGGATGGTTTGGTTGTTGTTATGTGTGGCATAATGGTGGCATCTCACTGTTGTTGAATGTACAGAGTGATACGGGTGGCTATTTGTAACGACCCGGCCGGTCGTTTTGAGTATTATAACCCCGTTCCCCCATTTGCTTCTCAATTTATGCTTTATAGTTGTTTCATGACTTACCGGATTAGTTGGTTCGGGTTCGGAAGGAAATCAGAATGAAATGAGACAGTTAGTCTCATAATTGAAATTTAAGTTAGAAAAGTTGACCGGATGTGGACCTATGTGTAAAAGACCTCGGATCTGAAATTTTATGATTCCAATAGCTCCGTGTTGTGATTTTGGGCTTAGGAGTGTGTCCGGAAAAGTTTTTGGAGGTCTGTAGAGGAATTAGGCTTGAAATGCCGAAAGTTGAATTTTTGGGAAGTTTGACCCGGAGGTTGACTTTTTGATATCGGGGTCGAAATCCGATTCTGAAAATTTTAATAGGTATGTTATGTCATTTATGACTTATGTGCAAAGTTTAAGGTCAATCGGATGTGATTTGATAGGTTTCGGCGTTGTTTGTAGAAATGGAAAGTTTCAAAGTTCATTAGGCTTGAATCTATGTGTGATTCGTGTTTTTATTGTTGTTGGATGTGATTTGAAGATTCGACTAAGTTTGTATGATGTTTTAGGACTTTTTGGTGTATTTGGTTGTGGTCCTGAGGGTCTCGGGTGTGTTTCAGATGGTTAACGGATCAAAAAGTGAACTAAAATAGCAGCTGCCATTTCCTTCTGCTGCAAATTTCTTCGCCGAGAATCGAGCCCAAAATCTAACCCAAAAATCGAGCCTAGAATCTCCCATGATCGAGCCAGTATCGAAGCCACGATCGAAGGCAGGGTCGAGGACCATGATCGAGTCCAGTATCGAAGCCACGATCGAAGGCAGGATCGAAGGCCAGGCTCGAGGGCCAGGATCGAGGGTCAGAATCGAGGCCCAGGATCGAGGACCAGGATCTAGGCCTAGGATCGAGGACCACCATCGAAGGCCAAGATCGAGGCAGTACCGACGGCTGTTTGGGCAGAATAATAAAGCAAGGACTTCGTCCCATTCACCATTTTTGGAAAATTGGAGCTTGAGGAGAAGCGATTTTTGATAGATTTTTTAGAAAAACTTGATGTAAGTCCCTTGTGATCATTTCTACTCCATAATATTGAATTATCATCGAATAATCTGACTAGATTAAATGTTTTTGAGGAGTAAATCGGAGATTTGAACATAGAAATTTGGAAATAAGATTTGTAGATTTGAGGGTCGAGTTGAGGTAGGATTTTGGTAAAATTGGTATAGGTAGACTCGTGGTTGAATGGGATTTCGGATTTTTTAACTTTTGTCGGGTTCCGAGATGTGGGCCCCACGGGAGATTTTTGAGCTAAATTTCAGAATTTTATGGAAAATTAGTATTTTCTTATGGAATTAATTCCAATTAATTTTATTAACTGAAATGAATTATTTGTGACTAGATTCGCGGATTTCAGAGACCAATTCTCGTGGCAAGGGCATAACGGAATAAAGAATTACGCAGTTTGAGGTAAGTATTAAACCCCAGATTTTTGTATCATGCGATTAATTTGGAGGTGACGCACATGCTAGGTGATGGGCGTGTGGGCGTGCACCGAGGGGATTGTGACGTGGTCCGACCAGTAAAACTGTAAAGTTGAATAATTTGTTGTTAGCTATATGCTCTCTATGTATTGTGGAAATTTGATTGTAACACATGTTAGAAACCATATTTAGGCTATATGTTGGTACTACTGGGACCCACAGAGGTCGTGTACATGTTGAATTATCTGTTAAATTGTTGTTTGGTACTCAGTCACAGTTTACTTATTTATTTTATCATAGTCTCTATTGTTCATTATTGATGTATCATATCATTGTTGTTTGGGCTGATTTCATGATTATTGAGAGCCCGAGAGACTGGAGAGATTATGACTGAGAGCCGAGTGGTTGAGTTGTTGTGACGAGTTGAGTATATGTTGCCTGAGAGGCTGTACTTGCTTTTCATTAGTTGTTGCACGTAGTTGCTATCTGTTATTGTTGTGAAATTCTCTGAAAGATCTTATATCTTGATTACATGAACTTGAACTGTATAAAAATTGATTTGACTTAAACTGCTGGATTTGAAAGCATGTCTATTCTTTGCTGGAATTACTGAAAGTGAACTATGACAGTGTAGCTCGTCACTATATTCAGTTTTTTATTTATTATTGTTACTTACTGAGCTGGTTGTACTCATACTACACCCTGCACTTCGTGTGCAGATCCAGGTGTTCTCGGACATAGCGGGTGTTGATTCTCTACAGTTGACTTTGCGTAAATTCAGAGGTAGGTGCCGTGTTTTGCAGACCTTGCCTCTCCTTCCCTATCTCCTTATTTACAGTATTTGGTCTCAGCATGTTATGGACCGTATTTTCCAGACTTGTATTCATATTAGATTCTCATGTACTCAGTGACACCAGGTTTTGGGGAGTGTTCGTATCAGTATTTGTGAGATTTTGTATTGTATTTAAATATTATATTTTTAAACTTAAAAAGAAATTATGGTTTATGGAGATTATCGGCTTGCCTAGTATTGAGGTAGGCGCCATCACGACAGGTTGGGATTTTGGGTCGTGACAAGTTGGTATTAGAGCCGAGGTTACATAGGTCTCATGAGTCATGAGCAGGTTTAGTAGAGTCTTGCGGATCGGTATGGAGACGTCTGTACTTATCTTCGAGAGGCTGCAGAATTCTTAGGAAAATTTTACATTCTTGTATTCTGTCGTGTGAATTTGTTGATTTCGGAAATCAAATTTCTATTACTCTATTCACTCGCAGATGGTGAGGACACGTACTATCAGATCAGACGGTCAGCCACCAGTGCCACCAGTTAGGGCCGCGAGTGGCCGGGGCCATGGTAGAGGCCGGGGTCGAGGTAAAAGGGCAAGGTGTAGCTCGTACCACAATTGGACCAGCACCTGTAGTACCACCAGTTGCTCCAGCTCAGGAGCAGCTTCTAGATATAGCTGAACCGACAGGATCGGCTCAGGCACCAGCTGTGCCCATCGAGATTCGAGGCCTTCAAGAGACTTTGGCCCAGATATTGGCAGCTTGCACTGGTCTGGCTCAGGTGGTTTCGGCTTAGGCCGCACCTGCCACTTCTCAGGCCGGGAGAGGTACTCATACCCCTATTGACCGTACTCCAGACTAGGTAGTACAGGGACTTCAGATACCGGGGGCACTACCAGCCCAGCCGGCTGCAGTTGCTCAGGCCCCGGTAGTTCCTGTTATGGCAGATGATGAGCAGAGGAGACTTGAGAGATTTGAGAGGCTTCGACCTCCATCTTTTAGCGGTGCAGAGTCAGATGATGCTCAGGGTTTTCTTTGGGCTAACCAATGCCCTAGAAGCATTAATGTATTTAATGCATAGTATATTCCAGCCATATCTTGATTTATTTGTCGTAGTATTTATTGATGATATTCTGGTGAACTCACGTAGCCAGGAGGAGCATGCACAACACTTGGGTATTGTATTACAGAGGTTGATTGAGGAGAGATTTTATGATAAATTCTCTAAGTCTGAGTTTTGGCTTAATTCAATGGCATTCTTGGGACATATAGTGTCCAGTGAAGGAATTAAGGTGGATCCGAAGAAAATAGAGGCAGTTCAGAGTTGGCCCAGCCCATCTTCAGTTACTGATATTCGGAGTTTTCTCGGCTTGGCCGGGTATTATCGTCGCTTCGTGGAGGGTTTCTCGTCTATTGCATCTCCTATGACTAAATTGACCCAGAAAGGTGCTCCGTTCAGGTGGTCGGATGAGTGTGAAGAGAGCTTTTAGAAGCTCAAAACAACTTTGACTACAACTCCAGTTTTGGTGTTGCCTACAGGTTCAGAGTCTTATACTGTGTATTGTGACGTGTCGCGTATTGGTCTCAGCGTAGTGCTGATGCAAGACGGTAGGGTGATTGCCTATGCGTCCAGATAGTTAAAGGTGCATGAGAGGAATTATCTAGTCCACGATCTTGAGTTAGTCGCTATTGTTCATGCCCTAAAAATTTGACGGCATTACTTGTACGGTGTCCAGTGTGAGGTATATACCGACCATCAGAGTCTACAATATTTGTTTAAACAGAAGGATCTTAATTTGCGGCAGCGGAGATGGTTAAAGTTGCTTAAGGATTATGACATTACCATTCTCTATCATCCCGGAAAGGCCAATATGGTGGCTGATGCCTTGAGTCATAAGGCGGCGAGTTTGGGTAGCTTAGCATACTTACCGGTAGTAGAGAGGCCTTTAGCCTTGGATGTCCAGGCCTTGGCCAACCAGTTTGTTAGATTGGATGTTTCCGAGACGAATCGAGTTTTGGCTTGTGTGGTTTCTCGGTCTCGGTCTTCTTTATATGATCTCATCAGAGAGCGCCAGTATGATGATCCACATCTGCTTGTCCTTAAGGACACAGTTCAGCACGGTGATGCCAAGGAAGTCACTATTGGAAATGACGGTGTATTACGGATGCAGGGCAGGCTATGTGTGCCTAATGTAAATGGTTTGTGTGAGTTGATTCTCCAGGAAGCTCACAGTTCGCGGTACTCCATTCATCTAGATGCCGCGAAGATGTATAAGGATTTGAGCAGCACTATTGGTAGAGGCGAATGAAGAAAGATATAATTGAGTTTGTAGCTCGGTGTCTAAATTGTCAACAGGTAATGTACGAGCATTAGAGACCGGGTGGATTACAACAGAGACTTGAAATTCCGGAGTGGAAATGGGAGCGTATTGCCATGGACTTCGTAGTTGGGCTTCCACGGACATTGAGGAAGTTTGATGTTGTTTGGGTGATTGTAGATCGGTTGACCAAATCCTTGCATTTTATTCCAGTTGTTACTAATATTGAATTATCATCAAATAATCTGACTAGATTATATGTTTTTGAGGAGTAAATCGGAGATTTGAACTTAGAAATTTGGAAATAAGATTTGTAGATTTGAGGGTCGAGTTGAGGTCGGATTTTGGTAAAATTGGTATGGGTAGACTCGTGGTTGAATGGGCTTTCAGATTTTGTAACTAGTCTCCGATTTTTGAGCTAAATTTCAGAATTTTATGGAAAATTAGTATTTTCTTATGGAATTAATTCCAATAAATTTTATTGACTGAAACGAATTATTTGTGACTAGATTCGAGGATTTTGGAGACCAATTCTCGTGGCAAGGGCATAGCGAAATAAAGAATTACGCAGTTTGAGATAAGTAACAATTTTAAATCTTGTCCTGAGTGTATGAAACCCCAGATTTTTATATCATGCGATTACTTTGGAGGTGACGCACATGCTAGGTGACGGGCGTGTGGGCGTGCACCGAGGGGATTGTGACTTAGTCCGACCCGTGAAACTGTAAAGTTGAATAATTTGTTGTTAGCTATATGCCCTCTATGTGTTGTGGAAATTTGATTGTAAGACATGTTAGAAACCATGTTTAGGCTATATGTTAGTACTACTTGGACCCACGGAGGTCGTGTACATGTTGAATTATTTGTTAAATTATTGTTTGGTACTCAGTCACAGTTTACTTGTTTATTTTATCTTAGTCTCTATTGTTCATTATTGATGCATCATATCATTATTGTTTGGGTTGATTTCATGATTATTGAGAGCCTGGGAGACTGGAGAGATTATGACTGAGTGAGGCTGAGGGCCTGATTGTGAGATATTGATACTATAGCACGTGAGTTGTCCGTGCAGCACGTGAGTTGGCCATGCGGTTCCAGATATTGATACTATAGCACGTGAGTTGTCCGTGCAGCACGTGAGTTGGCCGTGCGGATCCATATATTGATACTATGGCACGTGAGTTATCCGTGCAGCATGTGAGTTGGCCGTGCAGATTATAGCGCTTGGGCTGTAGGAGCCCCTCCGGAGTCTGTACACCCCCAGTGAGCGCAGGTACCCATTGAGTGTGAGTGTTGAGGGCTGAGAGCCGAGTGGTTGAGTTGTTGTGACGAGTTGAGTATATGTTGCCTGAGAGGCTGTACTTGCTTTTCATTTGTTGTTGCACGTAGTTGCTATCTGTTATTGTTGTGAAATTCTCTGAGAGATCTTATATCTGGATTACATGAACTTGAACTGTATAAAAATTGATTTGACTTAAACTGCTGGATTTGAAAGCATGTCTATTCTTTGCTGGAATTACTGAAAGTGAACTATGACTGTGTAGCTCGTCACTATCTTCAGTTTTTTATTTATTATTGTTACTTACTGAGTTGGTTGTACTCATACTACACCCTGCACTTTGTGTGCAGATCCAGGTGTTCCCGGACATAGCAGGTGTTGATTCTCTCGCATAGTTGACTTTTCAGAGATTCAGAGGTAGCTGCCATGTTTCGCAGACCTTGCCTCTCCTTCCCTATCTCCTTATTTACTGTATTTGGTCTCAGACTGTTATGGACCGTATTTTCCGGACTTGTATTCATATTAGATGCTCATGTACTCAGTGACACCAGGTTTTGGGGAGTGTTCGTATCAGTATTTGTGAGATTTTGTATTGTATTTAAATATTATATTTTTAAACTTAAAGAGAAATTGTGGTTTATGGAGATTATCGGCTTGCATAGTATTGAGATAGGCGCCATCCCGACAGGTTGGGATTTTGGGTCGTGACAAGTTGGTACTAGAGCCGAGGTTACATAGGTCTCACGAGTCATGAGCAGGTTTAGTAGAGTCTTGCGGATCGGTATGGAGACGTCTGTACTTATCTTCGAGAGGCTGCAGAATTCTTAGGAAAATTTTACTTTCTTGTATTCTGTCGTGCGAATTTGTTGATTTCGGAAATTAAATTTCTATTACTCTATTCTCTCACAGATGGTGAGGACACGTACTACCGGATCAGACAGTCAGACACCAGTGCCACCAGTTAGGGCCGCGAGAGGCCGGGGCCGTGGTAGATGCCGGGGTCGAGATAAGGGGCGAGGTGTAGCTCGTACCACAATTGGACCAGTACCTGTAGTACCACCAGTTGCTCCTGCTCAAGAGCAGATTCTAGATATAGCTGAGCCAACAGGATCGGCTCAGGCACCAGCTGTGCCTATCGAGATTCCAGGCCTTCAAGAGACTTTGGCCCAGATATTGGCAGCTTGCACTGGTCTGGCTCAGGTGGTTTCGGCTCAGGCCGCACCTGCCACTTCTCAGGCCGGGGGAGGTACTCATACCCCTGTTGCCCGTACTCCAGACCAGGTAGTACAGGGACTTCAGATACCGGGGGCACTACCAATCCAGCCGGCTGTAGTTGCTCAGGCCCCGGTAGTTCCTGTTATGGCAGATGATGAGCAGAGGAGACTTGAGAGATTTGAGAGGCTTCGACCTCTATCTTTTAGTGGTGCAGAGTCAGAGGATACTTGTGATGTCATTGAGGCTAACCAATGCCCCAGCAGCATTAATACATTTAATGAATAGTGTATTCCAACCATATCTTGATTTATTTGTCGTAGTATTTATTGATGATATTTTGGTGTACTTACGTAGCCAGGAGGAGCATGCACAACACTTGGGTATTGTATTACAGAGGCTGTGAGAGGAGAGACTTTATGCCAAATTCTCTATTCTGAGTTCTGGCTTAAGTCAATGGCATTCTTGGGACATATAGTGTCTAGTGAAGGAATTAAGGTGGATCCGAAGAAAATAGAGGCAGTTCAGAGTTGGCCCAGGCCATCTTCAGTTACTGAGATTCGGTGTTTTCTCCGCTTGGCCGGGTATTATCGTCGCTTTGTGGATGGTTTCTCGTCTATTGCATCGCCTATGACTAAATTGACCCAGAAAGGTGCTCCGTTCATTTGGCCGTATGAGTGTGAAGAGAGCATTCATAAGCTCAAAACAACTTTGACTACAACTCCAGTTTTGGTGTTGCCTACAGGTTCAGAGTCTTATACTGTGTGTTGTGACGCGTCGTGTATTGGTCTCGGCGCAGTGCTGATGCAAGACGGTAAGTTGATTGCCTATGCGTCCAGACAGTTAAAGGTACATGAGAGGAATTATTTAGTCTACGATCTTGAGTTAGCCGCTATTGTTCATGCCCTAAACATTTGGCGGCATTACTTGTACGGTGTCCAGTGTGTGGTATATACTGACCATCGGAGTCTACAACATTTGTTTAAACAGAAGGATCTTAATTTGCGGCAGTGGATGTGGTTAGAGTTACTTAAGGATTATGACATTACCATTCTCTATCATCCTGGAAAGGCCAATATGGTGGCTGATGCCTTGAGTCATAAGGCGGAGAGTTTGGACAGCTTAGCATACTTACCGGTAGCAGAGAGGCCTTTAGCCTTGGATGTTCAGGCCTTGACCAACCAGTTTGTTAGATTGGATGTTTCCGAGCCGAATCGAGTTTTGGCTTGTGTGGTTTCTCGGTCTTCTTTATATGATCGCATCAGAGAGCGCCAGTATGATGATCCACATCTGCTTGTCCTTAAGGACACAGTTCAGCACGGTGATGGCAAGGAAGTCACTATTGGAAATGACGGTGTATTATGGATGCAGGGCAGGCTATGTGTGCCTAATGTAGATGGTTTGCATAAGTTGATTCTCCAGGAAGCTCACAATTCGCGGTACTCCATTCATCTAGGTGTCGCGAAGATGTATCAGGATTTGAGCAGCACTATTGGTAGAGGCGAATGAAGAAAGATATAATTGGGTTTGTAGCTCGGTGTCTAAATTGTCAATAGGTAAAGTACGAGCATCAGAGACCAGGCGGATTACTACAATGACTTGAAATTCTGCAGTGGAAATGGGAGCGTATTACCATGGACTTTGTAGTTGGGCTTCCACGGACATTGAGGAAGTTTGATGCGGTTTGAGTGATTGTAGATCGGTTGACCAAATACATGCATTTTATTCCAGTTGGTACTATTTATTCTTCAGAGCGGTTGGCTGAGATTTATATCCGCGAGATTGTTCGCCTACACGGTGTGTTGGTGTCCATCATTTCAGATCGGGGCACGTGGTTTACCTCACAGGTTTGGAGAGCAGTGCAACAAGAATTGGGCACATAAGTTCAGTTGAGTGCAACATTTCACCCTCAGACAGGCGGGCAGTCCGAGTGCACTATTCAGATATTGGAGTATATGCTACGCACTTGTGTCATTAATTTTGGAGGTTCTTGGGATAAATCTCTACCACTTGCGGAGTTTGCTTACAATAACAGCTACCAGTCGAGTATACATATGGCTCCGTCTGAGGCATTATATGGGAGATGGTGTCGATATCGGGTTGGTTGGTTTGAGTCGGGTGAGGCTAGGCTATTGGGTACGACTTGGTTCAGGATGCTTTAGAGAAGGTCAAAGTCGTTCAGGAACGGCTTCGCACGACACAATCTAGACAAAAGAGGTATGCCGACAGGAAGGTTCGTGATGTTGTTCACATGGTTGGGGAGAAGTTTTTGCTCCAGATTTCACCCATGAAGGGTATGTTGAACCCTCGGTATATTGGGCCTTTTGAAATACTTAAGAAGATTGGAGATGTGGCTTATGAACTTGCTTTGCCACCTAGTCTATCAAGTGTTCATCCAGTGTTCCACGTATCCATGCTCCAAAAATATGTTGGGGATCATTCTGATATTCTGGATTTCAGTGCACTACAGCTGGGCAGTAATTTGACTTATGATGTGTAGCCGGTGGCTATTTTAGACAGGCAGGTTAGAAAACTGAGGTCAAAGAGCATAGCATCAGTGAAGGTGCAGTGGAGAGGCCAGCCAACCGGAGAAGCTACTTGAGAGATTGAGCAGGAGATGCGGAGAAAATATTCTCACTTATTTGAGACTCCAAGTATTATTTTAATCCCGTTCGAGGACGAACGTTTGTTTAAGAGGGGGAGAATGTAATGAACCGGCCGGTCATTTTGAGTATTATAACCCCGTTCCCCCATTTACTGCTCAATTTATGCTTTATAGTTGTTTCATGGCTTACCAGATTAGTTGGTTCGGGCCCGGAAGGAATTCGGAATGAAATGAGACATTTAGTCTCATAATTGAAATTTAAGTTAGAAAGGTTGACCGGATGTGGACCTATGTGTAAAAGACCTCGGATCTGAAATTTTATGATTCCAATAGCTCTGTACGTTGAGTTTGGGCTTAGAAGCGTGTCCGAAAATTTTTTTGGAGGTCCGTAGAAGGATTAGGCTTGAAATACCGAAAGTTGAATTTTTTGGAAGTTTGACCGGGGGGTTGACTTTTTGATATCGGGGTTGAAATCCAATTTTGAAAATTTTAATAATGTCATTTATGACTTGTGTGCAAAATTTGAGGTCAATCAGACGTGATTTGATAGGTTTCGGCGTTGTTTGTAGAAATAAAAAGTTTCAAAGTTCATTAGGCTTGAATCTATGTGTGATTCGTGTTTTTAGTGTTGTTGGATGTGATTTGAAGACTCGACTAAGTTCGTATGATGTTTTAGGACTTGTTGGTGTATTTGGTTAAGGTTCTGAGGGCCTCGGGTTAGTTTTGGATGGTTAATGGATCAAAAAGTGGACTAAAATAGCTGCTGCAACTTCCTTCTGCTGCAAATTCCTTTGCCTAGAATCGAGCCCAAAATCGCGCCCAAAAATTGAGCCCAGAATCTCCCATGATCGAGCCAGTATCGAAGCCACGATCGAAGGCAGGATCGAAGGTCAGGGTCGAGGGCCAGGATCGAGGGTCAGGATCGGGGCCCAGGATCGAGGCCCAGGATCGAGGCCTAGGATCGAGGACCATGATCGAAGGCCAAGATCGAAGGCCAAGATCGAGGCAGTACCGAGGGCTGTCTGGGCAAAATTATAAAGTAGGGGACTTCGTCCTATTCGCCACTTTTGCAAATTGGAGCTTGAGGAGAGGCGAGTTTTTATAGATTTTCAAGGAAAACTTGAGGTAAGTCCCTTGTGATCATTTCTACTCCATAATATTGAATTATCATTGAATAATCCGACTAGATTACATGGTTTTGAGGTGTAAATAAGAGATTTGAACTTAGAAATTTGGAAATAATATTTGTAGATTTGAGGGTTGAGTTGAGGTCGGATTTTGGTAAAATTGGTATGGGTAGACTCGTGGTTGAATGGGTTTCAGATTTTGTAACTTTTGTCGGGTTCCGAGATGTGGGCCCCATAGGCAATTTTTGAGCTAACTTTCGGAATTGTATGGAAAATTAGTATTTTCTTATGTAATTAATTCTAATAAATTTTATTGACTGAAAAGAATTATTTGTGACTAAATTCGAGGCTTTCGGAGACCAATTATCGTGACAAGGGCATAGTGGAATAAAGAATTACACGGTTTGAGGTAAGTAACAGTTTTAAATCTGATCCTGAGGGTATAAAACCCCAGATTTTTGTATCATGTGATTATTTTGGAGGTGACGCACATGCTAGGTGATGGGCGTGTGGGCGTGCACTGAGGGGATTGTGACTTGGTCCGACCCGTGAAACTGTAAAGTTGAATAATTTGTTATTAGCTATATGCTCTCTATGTGTTGTGGAAATTTGACTGCAAGACATGTTAGAAACCATGTTTAGGCTATATGTTGGTACTACTGGGACCCACAGAGGTCGTGTACATGTTGAATTATCTGTTAAATTGTTGTTTGGTACTCAGTCACAGTTTACTTGTTTATTTTATCTTAGTCTCTATTGTTCATTATTGATGCATCATATCATTGTTGTTTGGGCTGATTTCATGATTATTGAGAGCCTAAGAGACTGGAGAGATTATGACTGAGTGAGGCCGAGGGCCTGATTGTGAGATATTGATGCTATAGCACGTGAGTTGTCTGTGCATCACATGAGTTGGCCGTGCGGATCCATATATTGGTACTATAGCACGTGAGTTGTCCGTGCAGCACGTGAGTTGGCCGTGCAGATCCAGATATTGATACTATGGCATGTGAGTTGTCCATGCAGCACGTGAGTTTGCAGTGCAGATTATAGCGCTTGGGCTGTAGGAGCCCCTCCGGAGTCTGTACACCCCCAGTGAGCGCAGGTACCCATTGAGTGTGCGTGTTGAGGGCTGAGAGCCGAGTGGTTGAGTTGTTGTGACGAGTTGAGTATATGTTGCCTGAGAGGCTGTACTTGCTTTTCATTTATTGTTACACGTAGTTGCTATCTGTCATTGTTGTGAAAATCTCTGAAAGTTCTTATATCTGGATTACATGAACTTAAACTGTATAAAAATTGATTTGACTTAAACTGCTGGATTTGAAACCATGTCTATTCTTTGCTGGAATTACTGAAAGTGAACTATGACTGTGTAGCTCGTCACTATCTTCCGTTTTTATTTATTATTGTTACTTAGTGAGTTGGTTGTACTCATACTACACCCTGCACTTCCTGTGCAGATCCAGGTGTTCCCGGACATAGCGGGTGTTGATTCTCTTGCACAGTTGACTTTTCGGAGATTCAGAGGTAGCTGCTATGTTTCGCAGATCTTGCCTCTCCTTCCATATCTCCTTATTTACAGTATTTGGTGTCAGCCTGTTATGGACCGTATTTTCCAAACTTGTATTCATATTAAATACTCATGTACTTAGTGACACCAGGTGTTGGGGAGTGTTCCTATCAGTATTTGTGGGATTTTTTATTGTATTTAAATATTATATTTTTAAACTTAAAGAGAAATTGTGGTTTATGGAGATTATCGGCTTGCCTAGTATTGAGATAGGCGCCATCACGACAGTTTGGGATTTTGGGTCGTGTCACTATTATGTTATTGTTCGGGCGGAGCGATAAGGGTGTCTATTAGATGGAGTGATACAAGTTGCCATCGGAGTGATACGGGTGGCTAATGATATTGTCAGGGCGGAGTGATCGGGTGGTTATCGGAGAGATAAGGGTGGCAATGTTAGGGATGATGTGTGATGGCTTTGGGAACATTGTGTTGGTGATTTTCGTGTGATGGTGTGTTTTTCGTGTGATTTTCGTGTGATGGTATGTCATACACCTTACATGACCTGGTTTGTTGCTTCGATGAGCTACTCAATATCTTTGATATTACTTGTTGACTTGGGCTGCAGTAGTACACTCGTACAAGCATACATCGTACCATGCACTTATACTAGCTCAGGAGTATGAAACTTGACATTTATTGATCATGCTCATGTGTTCTTGTTTTATCCGTTTTCATGTTGATAATGATCATGTGACCACGTTGGGCGGATTGTGAATATGAGCCTGTGATCATGCCGGGTGGATTGAGATATTGGCACATGAGTTGTCTGTGCGGTTGTGATTTGAGATGTGGGCACAAGGTGCCGTGAGCATATGATGGTGGGTTAAGACCCGTGACCTATGACTATGAGATAAGGTATCACGAAGAGATTCCATTATGAAACTTGTGTTAGAACGACTTGATTAATTGGTTGTCCTTTGTGTTATTTATTTGGTTGGAACGATACTTCACAATGTTCTTATTGCTTTACTATTTATATCACTTGTTGATTCTTGTTTCCATTTACTGATTTCTACTTTCCATTATTAGCTTTATACTTCTATACTACACATGTTATTTTGTCTAGTGAGTGTCTTGACTTGTACCTCTTCACTACTCCATTGAGGTTAGTCTTGATACTTACTAGGAACCGACCGTGGTGTACTCATACTACACTTCTGCACATTTTGTACAGAGCCAGGTATTGGAGATATTGGACTCGGGCAGAGTTAGCATATTGGTCACTAAGATTCAAAGTAGAGTTGCTTGGTCATCGCAGTCCCTTGGAGTTCTTTCCTTTTATACTGTCAGCTTGTTATTTGAACAATATTGTATTTCGATCTTTGAGATCTTTCCATATACTAAGCTTGAGTTCGTGACTCTGTATTACCAATCTTGGGAGGTGGTTAAGATTATTTTTCCGTAGGCTCATTTCGCTCTTGTTTTCGTATTCCTATTAAACATTGTTTCAAATTATCATTGTTAAAAATTGGCTTAATTGTTATAGTAATCGGCTAACCTAGTCTTAGAGACTAGGTGCCATCACGACATCCTACAGAGGGAGTTTTGGGTCGTGACAAAGATTAAGTTCTTCATTTGGTTATGCCACCACAATCAACTTCCAGCAAGATTCTATTTAACTCAATTAATATTAATATTGACGAGCAATACTCTTCCTTCTTTTGCGGTAGACACTAGTCATTCATGGGAAAGTGTATTTTTATGGTCTAAAAGCATAGTTGTCCAAGAGATCAATTTTCCCTCATGTTTATGTCAGTTAAAGAAACTCCTCTGTTTTATGAATAAGATAAAGTAATTTGTGAACAGATGAAGCCTTAGTTTCCTTTTTAACTGTATATTTTTCCTAAATTTCTTTGATAGGTAGCTTTCATTATTTGTTTCATATGTTGTAAGTTGATATGAAGGTAGACTATGTGAGTAGGAGAATGAAATTTGCCAAGGACTTGGGAGAAATAGCTCAGAGACTTATGCATACAAAGATTCTTCAAACTTTTCTATGTGCAAGTCTGTGAATTGTTTCTGCCCAGTCCTTCGCAAATTCCATTTGGCTACACATTATCTATCTTCATGTCAACCTAACAATATATGAAACAATTACTGAAAGCTATCTCACAAATTTAGAGAAGAAAGATAGTAGAATTGATAAGTTATATGTGCCTTTTCATATTTTGATAATCTAATAAACTTTATGATAAGAACCAGATCGGGAACCTGTTACACATCCTCAACGTGCCAAAGCGCAACAAATCTCAAATCAGGCATAGGTTCCAATAGCTAGAGTCAAAGAGACGACATAGTGAACATATGGACATTAGTTCCCTTGTTGATTGTACCAGTCAACTTCTCACAGCTGTAAAGTCGCTGCAATTGTTCCTCTACACATGCGCAATAGTGTGAACAGTGCACCAGTCACTTTATGGGGAATGCCTTGTACCGAATATTTTCTTGGATCATCCAAGTGACATCACTTGGATATTATTAACATGAAGCAATGAAGAAAACATATACTTGCACATCAGAGAAATAATCAAGTTTCCTCTCAAGTGTGTTTCCATCTTGTAAGTGACTTCCAGGCTTCAAGAACAAAGGAAAACATAACGAAGGGCCAGTTTCCAGCATTGTGTTATTATATATCCTTAGTTGTCTTGCACCTTTGTTAGAGTGATTTACTTGTAATTCCTACTTAGCTTAGCTAGAAGCATTGTGTAGGAAACCATTTGTAAAACTATAAACCTTGTGTTTGTGTCTTGGCTAGAGTTAGTCGAGTTGTGAGCTTTGTAATAGAGTTATTAGAAAGAGGCTTGTAATAGAGTTATTAAAAGTGAGTGAGAGATTAAGAGTTTAATTCCTAGGTTACAATATGTTGTAATCTAAAAGTTGCTCAGTTAGTGAAGTTGAAATCCTACAGGTGTAAGTCGTGGTTTTTAATCCCATGAGCTGGGAGTTTTCCACGTAAAACTCTATTGTGTAATTTACTTATCTCTTATTGTGTGTATTCTGTGGGAACTCATAGAGAACTAGGTTCTCTATACAGTTTGGTGGACCCTAAGTTTCTTTTAATTGGTATCAGAGCGGGTTCTTTCTATCAGGCTAACACCTATAAAGTATCCAAATGGCTGCTCCACCAAACTTTGAAGAAAGTCAATCAATCTACAGACCACCAAGATTCAATGGACAGTACTATGGATGGTGGAAGACAAGGATGCGTGATTTTATCATGGCTGAAGATTCAGAGCTCTGGGATGTTATCTACTATGGACCCTTCGTCCCTATGAAGACCATTGACGAAGCAACAGTGACAGTTCCCAAGACAAGGAAGATGTACAATGATGGTGACCGCAAAGCTATAGAGAAGAACTTCTGAGCAAAAAAGATCCTCTTCTGTGGTATTGGAGCAGACGAATACAACAGGATCTCTTCCTGTCAATCAGCCAAGGAGATCTGGGAAGCTCTCCAATTGGCACATGAAGGAACAACTCAAGTCAAGAAGTCGAAGATTGACATGCTCACCACTAAGTATGAACTTTGCAGGATGAAGGATGATGAATCCATTCAGGACATGCACACTCGATTCACCTCTATCATCAACGAGATCCACTCTCTAGGAGAGATCATTCCAAGGAAAAAAATTGTCAGGAAAATACTCAGTGTATTACCTAGTTCCTGGGAAAGCAAAGTAAATGCTACCATAGAGGCAAAAGATCTACAAAAGTTGACCATTGATGAACTCATTGGAAATCTTAAGACCTATGAAATGAAGAAGAAGAAGAAGAAGGACCATGAAAGAAGAGAGCCCAAAAGAGAGAAGAACCTGGTCCTCAAGGCAGACAAAAATGATTCAGGTGGTGAGGATACTGATATGGCCTACCCGACGAAGCGATTTCAGAAAATGGTTCGTAGGAATGAAGGCATTCCAAAAAAGGGTAGCTCCAGCAAGCCAAGAGGTTATGACTTGTGTCATAAATATGGTAAGCCAGGAACTTCATTAAATACTGTCCTCTCCTCAAGTAAGAACAGTACAAGCATAATACGGACAAATCAGTCAAAAGGAACTCGGTTCCTGACAAAAGATTCAAGAGAAAAGAAGTCACTGACAATGTTATGAAACAAGCTCTTGATGTATGAGGAGATTCTTCCAGCGAATCTGGAGAAGATGATGAACAAGGTTATACCTCCATGATGGTAGTTGAAAGTGAAACAGCTGAATATGACTCTATCTTTGCCCTGATGGCAAAATGGACGATGATAAAGATGATGATGTTGATGAGGTAAACTTTCTAGACGTTCAAAGAAATTTGAAGTCTTACTCTCAGAAGAAGCTTATATCATTGGCAAATATTTCAATTGATGCTTATCATAGTCTTATAAATGATAAAAATGCATTAACTGTGGAACTATGAGAGGTAGAACATGAAAGAGATGATCTGGTAGTCGTAGTGGTTGACCTAAAAGAAACCATCAAGGTTCTAAAGAAACAAAAAGATGTTCTGACTGTAAAAATTAAAAACGTAGAAAATGAGAGAGATGACATGTTGGTAGTTGTTATGGATCTAAAAGAAACAATAGAGGAACTAAAAAGGGGAAATAATTATGGGAATATCCAAAAGGGAAAGGAAGTTGAAGGTGAGGCACACATTAAGCTTGAAAATGAGCTCAAATATGTGAAATCTAGTATGTGTGCTGAACTTGAGAGAAACAGACAACTTCAGGAAGATCTAGGTAGAGTTAAGAATGACCTAGAAAAATCTCTTAAGTGGACCTGGTCCTCTGATGCAATCACTGCTATGTATAAGAACAATGAGGGGAACATGTAGGGAATCGAGTTACAAAAGGGAAAGACTCCTTACAATCCTTGTAGCAAGTACATTACTGTCCCTGATAAATGGCTTTGCACTCACTGTAGTAACATTGAGCATTTTAAAGAAACATGTAAAGCTAGATTTCAGTCCCAACAGAAAAACAAAGTTTTTGCTGAAAAGGTAACTACTGCTAAAGAACCTAGTCCCTCAAATAAAAAATGTGTGATGCCTTCTTGGACAAGAAGAAGTTTGATTCACCCTTTTCCTCGTTACAATGGACCCAAACTTGTTTGGGCTCCTAAGTCTAATGCTTGATTTCCTCGTGCAGGGAGCAGTGAAAGGAATCAACCAACGATGGTATATGGATAGTGATTGCTCTAACCATATGACTGGAAGCGCTGATGATTTCCTTTCACTCAAAGTCCTACAAGGAGGGAGTGTGTCCTTCAGCAATGGCAAAAAGGGATACATTCTGGGAGTAGGAAGAGTTGGGAAGACACTCACTCACTCATTCAATTGAAATCATGTACTATGTGAATGGTTTGAAATACATCTTACTGAGTGTCTCTCAAATTTGTGACAAAGGAAACAAAGTGGAATTCTTATCAAAAACTTGCACAGCTACAAATCTTGTAACTTGTGAAGTGATTCTATTAGAAAAAAGATTCAAGAATATCTGTGTTGCTTATTTTGAGTCTTTGAACAATGGGGATCTTACATGCTTGAGTACTGTTGATGACAATGCTGAACTGTGGCACAGAAGATTGGGACATGCAAGTTTTATATTGCTGAAAGAATTGGTCAAGAAGTACCTGGTTCATAGGCTTCCTAAGTCATGTTTCAAAGATCACAAGGTGTGTAATGCATGTGTAAAAGGAAAGCAAGTTAGGTCCTCCTTCAAGCCCAATAAGGAAGTAAGCACCTCAAGGCCAATTGATATCCTTTATATGGATATGTGTTGACCTATGAGGGTGCCAAGTAAAGGAGGAAAGAAGTACGTTTTCGTCACAGTGGATGACTACTCCAGATTCACCTGGACATTGTTCCTTAGAACCAAGGATGAAACTTTTCCAGTGTTTGCTGATTTTGTAAAGAAGATCCAAGTGAAGATGAGCCATAATGTTGTGAGTATAAGATATGATCACGACACTGATTTTGACAACGCAAAATTCGATGAATTCTGTGCTGAAAATGGTATAAGTCATAATTTTTCAGCTCCAAGAACACCCAACAAAATGGTGGTAGAGAGGAAAAATAGGACTCTGGAAGACATGGCAAGGACAATGCTGATTGACATTGGTGTTGTAAAACATTTCTGGGCAGAGGCAGTTAACACTGCATGCTACTTGGTGAATAGGAGCATGATGAGGTCCCTCTTGAACAAAACCCCATATGATTTGCTGAATGGGAGAAAACCCAAGCTAACACATTTGAGGACGTTTGGCTGCAAATGTTTCATTCTCAATAATGGGAAGGAAGCACTGGGAAAGTTTGATGCCAAAAGTGATGAAGGAATCTTTCTTGGCTATTCATCACAAAGCAAAGCCTACAAGGTCTACAATAAAAGAACTCAATGCGTTGAGGAAAACATAAAAGTGATCTTTGATGAATCACACCACCTATGTGGGAAAGATCCACATGATAAGGTTGATCAATACGGAGAGCAGTAAAAGGTTCCTGGTGAAGTCATATATATGGCAAATGGAAAGGCTGACATGATGAGTCGGGTCAAAGAATCAAATAAAGATGGTGCAGCTGAGTCTCCAACTGATACAGAGGAACCTGGTCCCTCAATCACAACAACTGAAGAGGAGAACATAGTTCTTGATGTCGTGCAAGGAACTCCTGGTGCTGAGTTGAGAAGTAGCACTCATGTCAACAATGGATCTCATTCAGAGGAACGTGGATCCTCTCGCAATGAGATTCAGGTGTCTAACTGGAAACATAAAAGTTCACACCCTCTTCAAAATGTAATCACTCTTCTTGACTCAGGCATTCAAACCAGATCAAAGTCAAGAAACTCACTTGCCTTCTCAACCTTCCTCTCTCAAATTGAGCCCAAAAATATAAAGGAAGCATTGAAAGATGCTGACTGGATTACTGCTATGCAAGATGAACTCCATCAATTTGAAAGGAACAGTGTATGGCACCTGGTTCCTCGACCCTCAGATAGAACTGTTATAGGAACTAGGTGAGTGTTCAGAAATAAACTTGATGAGTTTGGGAACACAGCAAGGAACAAGGCAAGGTTAGTAGTTTAAGGCTACAATCAAGAAGAAGGGATCAACTATGTTGAAACTTTTGCTCCAGTTGCTCGAATGGAAGCCATCATAATCCTCATTGCCTATGCATCTAATATGAAATTCAAATTGTTCCAAATGGATGTCAAAAGTGCATTTCTGAATGGATATCTAAAGGAAGAAGTCTTTGTCAAACAACCACCTAGTTTTGAATGTCATGAGCCTCTTGAGCATGTATTCAAACTTGGCAAGGCATTATATGGACTGAAACAGGCCCCTCGTGCATTGTACGAAGGGTTGTCCAAGTTTCTTCTTCAAAATGGATTTAAAAGAGGAAAAATTGACAACACCCTATTTCTGAAGAAACGGGGAAGAAGCCTGCTCATTGTGCAAGTTTATGTTGACGATATCATTTTTGGTGCAACAAATGATTCCCTATGTGAAGAATTTGTAAAGCTCATGGGAAGAGAGTTTGAAATGAACATGGTGGGGGAATTGAATATTTTCTTAGGGCTGCAAGTTAAGGAAACTCCTGAAGGAACAATGATAAGTCAGCAGAAGTACATTAAAGATCTCCTAAAGAGATTTGAGATGGAAAGTTCAAAGATCATTGATACTCCTATTTCCAATGCCATTCGTCTGAACATGGATGAACCTAGTTCTCCTATGAACGAAAACATGTATAGAGGTATCATTGGTTCACTCTTGTATCTCACAGCTAGTAGACCTGATATCGTATTTAGTGTGAGATTATGTGCTAGATTTCAATCCAGTCCAAAGGAATCTCATCTGAAGGCTGCCAAGAGAATTCTGAGGTATCTCAAAGGAATGCAGGACCTGGTTCTCTACTATTCTTCAGGAGAAAATTTTGACTTAATTGGGTATACTGATGCTGATTATGCTGGTTATCTGGTGGATAGAAAGAGCACATCTGGCATGGCACATTCTCTGGGATCGTGTCTGATTTCATGGGGTACCAAGAAACAAAACTTTGTGGTTCTTTCAACTATAGAAGCTGATTATGTGGCAGTTGTCTCTTGTTGTGCTCAACTGCTGTGGATCAAGCAGAATTGGAGGACTTTGGTGTATTTTTTGATTGTGTGCCATTATTGTGTGATAATACTAGTGCTCTTAACATGGCAAAGAACCCGGTTTAGCGTAAGATAACAAAGCACATTAATGTGGGACATCATTTTCTCAGAGACAATATTGAAAAGGGTCTTTTCTGCATGAAGTTCTGTAAAACTGAAGACCAAGTAGGAGATATCTTCACCAAAGCAATGAGCAGAGAGCACTTTGAAAAGAATCGATAGGCATTTGGATTGATAAAATTAAGCTTAATGACTGGCTATGAAAGAATGAATAAGTAAAAATAGCTAAAAATTATTTTCTAGCAAGTTCTAACTCATCTCTATACCGTTACAGGTAGACACGCATGGCAACTACAAAGCAAACAAGTAGCTAATTGCATCTTGGTAAAAGGATGAGGCTCAACATTTACAAAACTAAATGAGGGAACCGGGTTCCCTTGACACATGTTAGTAGTTCCTTTGTATTCTCATGCACATTTTTAAACGGCTATAAAAGTGCCACGACATTAAAAGTTTTAGTCTCTATCTCTCATCTCTTAGAACTCAAACGTCACACACGTTACTAAACGACCCGTCTACTCGTTGATTATTACCCATTTGTAACTGGTCCCTCACTTCCCCTAAATAAACCCAAAAACTGTCTCTTTCCTCACTATCCACATCAAAGCCAAAAAATCCCTTTTATCTCTCAAAGGAAATACTTTTCTTTTCGTGTCCTCACTACAATTATATGCTATGTCTCAAAATCAAAAGTTTCAAACGTCTCTAGTGTAGTCCCCACTGTGTCCTTATCTCATGAAGCACAGGAACGAGAATCGGAGTCACCTCTATCACCGAGTCCAAACTCCATACTATATCAACAACAAATTGCTACTTCCTCTCCAACCCAATTGAGTTTTGTTTCTAACCACAGGCGCAAGACTCAGAACCCCAAACTATTCGTTGCTGCAACCTCTCATTCTGCCTCGCCGGAAAAAGTGGCAGAAGGTGAAATAATAGAAGGAGATGAAGGTCAAGAAGTTTCTAGTCAGAACGCTGGGGAGAGTGATGAAGCCCAACAGGATGTTGTTCGTTGTAGTGAAGCCTCGGCAGCGCCTATTTCAAGCTTCGATTTGAATATTGCCAACCCTACAAGTAATATTAGTCTTGTACCCTCTAACTTTACTTTGAGGGTAAATGAACAAGAAACCTTTGAGAACATGTTAATCGCTGCAGAGGGAGGTTTGGTTGGTAGTTATGAGGATGTTAATGAGACCATTGGGTCTCAGGGGGAGGGTGAAGGTCATTAGGAAGAGGGTACGGAATTGGTGCCCCTTGAAAATCTGGCACCTGAAAGTACCATTGGGGAAACAAATGAGGGACATGTTCCCTCAATCCAAGAGAATCCCTCTACTCCTACTTGGGATGAAACTCCCTGCTCTTCAAAAGAGCCCCAGGTCAGTACTGATCCTGCTCCCTCTCCTCACTTCGATGTTAAGATATTAAACATCGTCTTTCCTAAGATGAGATCTCTTTTTGAGGAAGAAAATGAGAATAGTGAGGAGGATTATGATAACGTGTTTGTTGCAAGCTTTATTGCGGCTAGGAGTAGAAGGGCAACTCCCAAAGATCCCACTCTTAAAAGACCTACTACTAGACTGCAAAAGAAGGAAGCCCTTAAGTCAATTCTGAAGAAAAACAAAGAAGAGAAGAAGAAGTGGAGGCTGGTGAAGGGTGAATAGCTGGTGAATGAATAGGAAGTGCCTCCAGCACTTGTTGTTGATATTAATGAGGAATATGTGAATGAGGAACCTGCTTCCTTAATTTGTAGGTCCTTTAATAAACCTGTGATTCCAAACCCAGGAGAGAGACATCTGTGAAAGCTATGGAAGTGGAAAATGTTGAGGTAGACAAGTCTGGTGAAAAGGTGTCTGAAAAGTCTGGTGAAAATCTGTCTGAGAAGTCTAGTGAGAAATTGTCTGAGAAGTCTGCAAAGAAAGAGAAAAGTGTGAGAAAGTCTATGAAAAGGAAGGTTGGTAACAATGAGGAACCTGGTTCCTCAAATAAGGCCAAGGTGGGTGTGACCAAGGATAAAGGAAGAGAACACCTGAGAAAACAGAGGGTGTTGTGGGGCAGAACATTTGCTCCTGATATTCTTGACATGACAGGGATGCGCCAACTGGTTGATATTTGTGAGTTTCAAAAGTGGACACACTTGTTCATCAATGAGATCCCTAAGGTGTATGAGGAAGAGGTGTGTAGTTTCTACGCATACATATTCACAGTGGAAGAGGATAACGTCTATTTGAAGTTCAACGGTGTAGACTTTGTGATGGACGAGGCTATGTTGGGAAACATTTTGGGAGTAGGTACTGGAGGAATATCATCCATTGAGGGGACTCTCCCAATTTTAGAAGTGTCATTCTGAAGGATGATGCAGTGTAGCAAGGGGAAGGGTACACAAGAAATCCCTCCTTCCAGCGTATCAACTATTGTTCGAGATGGTGAACAAAGTTTTTCTTCCGCGGGCAGAAATGTGTTCCATTACGTCATGAGAAACATATACCTAATGGAAGCACTGGATGCCTACACCACTATCAATATGCCAGGCCTCATGATTGAGCATATGAAGAAAGTGACAGACTTTAAGGATGGTAATCATGGGTTGCCCTACGTGTTATTGCTCACTAAGGTGTTCAACTTCTTCAAAGTCCCTTTGGGAAATACAACAGTGGGAACTCGCAAGCAAACTTTCTCCAAAACCACTTTAGAAGAGTGTGAGTGCATTGATAAGAAAAGAGAGGTTGGCAGCACTTTCATCATTTCTCAATTGATTGATGCTCAGAATGCTGCCAATGAAGAAATAAGGAAGTTGAAGGCAGGGAATGTTATTCTTGAAGGGCAGCTTAGTCAGGCCCAGGAGGCACCTGATTCCAGCAGTGCACAAGGCACAAAGGTTGCCCGTCTGACCAAGGACAATGCAGATCTCAGGAAATAGGTCGAGCAAACGACCAAGTGTCTGCAAATGACCGAATTGATATTCTCCTCAAAACCCTTGCCTCTGCATCTCTGCCTCCCCCTTCAAGTGCCCCCTAAAACAATTCCCTTCCCAGTGTCAAGTGAAAAGCTGTATGTCCTACCTTGGTCCCTGTTTTGTTTTGTTATTTTTGTGGCTGGTACTTTTAAGTTGTTTTGATTTGTGAATGGTTGTGTATCAATGGTACTACTATTTCTGTTCTTTTTTCCTTAAAATTACTGAGTATTCCGTCCTTTTACTATGCATATTATACTCTTATGCTCTATTTTAGTCATGTTTGTGTGCACACGTATGGCATGAGTTAACTATGCTGGACTTCTTTTTGCTTATTATTTGTGGATATTCTTTTTATGATGCCAAAAGGGGGGAAATTAACAGAGAGGGGAACAGGTTCACGGGGAAGTACAGGAAATATTGTATGGCTTTCTGGTTCTCAGGGGGAACTTCAATTATAAGTTTTTCATCATCAAAAAGGGGGAAATAGATAAGTTATGTGTACCTTTTCATAACTTGATGATCTAAAAAACTTTATGATAAGAACCAGATCAGAAACCTGTTACACATCCTCAAGGTGCCAAAGCACAACAAATCTCAAATCTGACACAAGTTCCAACAGCTAGAGTCAAAGAGACGACAGAGAGAACAAATGGACATTAGTTCCCTTGCTGACTGTACTAGTCAACTTCTCATAGTTGTAAAGTCGCTGCAACTGTTCCTCTGCACACACACAATAGTGTGAACATTGCAACAGTCACTTTATGGGGAATGCCTTGTACCGGATATTTGCTTTCATCATCCAAGTGACATCACTTGGATATTATTAACATGAAGCGATGAAGAAAACATACACTTGCACATCTGAGAATTAATCAAGTTTCCTCTCAAGTGTGTTTCCATCTTGCAAGTGACTTCCAGGCTTCAAGAACAAAGAGCAACATAACGAAGGACCAGTTTCTAGCAATGTGTTATTATATGTCCTTAGTTGTGTTGCACCTTTGTTAGAGTAATTTACTTATAATTCCTACTTAGCTTAGCTAGAAGCATTGTGTTGGAAACCATTTGTAAAACCATAAAACTTGTGTTTGTGTCTTGGCTAGAGTTAGTCGAGTTGTGAGCTTTATAATAGAGTTATTACAAAGAGGCTTGTAATATAGTTATTACAAGTGAGTGATGGATTAAGAGTTTAATTCCTAGGTTACAATAGGTTGTAATCTAAAAGTTGCTCTATTAGTGAAGTTGCAATCCTACGAGTGTAGGTCGTGGTTTTTTATCCCGTGAGCTAGGAGTTTTTCACGTAAAACTCTGTTGTGTCATTTACTTATCTCTTATTGTGTGTATTCTGTGGGAACTAATAGACAACCGGGTTCTCTATACAGTTTGGTGGACCCTATGTTTCTTTCAAGAATGAAGGAAATAAGTAATAAAATCTATCGGTAAAAAATTTCTTAATCTTATTCATCATTAAGAAAAGCAATTTCTTTAAATGATAGAAACAGAGAGGGAACTTGATCTCCTAAACGGTTATGATTTTATACCATATAAATGCATTTCCCATATTCATAAGACTCAAAAGAAAAAAAAAGTTTTAATTTGGATAGATAGAGAAAAGATCTGTAAGTAGGGATATAGAGGGGGAGAGAGATGGAATTTGGTATTAGAAAATGAAAAATGTAGGAGTTTGTGCATCCCAAAAATGAGTAACAATTAAATTTGTACGCGATTTTAAGGATATGTGATTTAGTTCAATACGAATAATTAATAGCAACATGCAAATAGGTTAAAGATAAAATAAATTATCAAACCAATCGCAATGTGATGACCAAGCCTGATCTAAGGTTGAACAACGGAATTCGTCCTCGATCGGACCTTCAGTGCAGGTTCGGTCGCGAATAAAGAAGAGAACAAATGAAGAACACTTTGAAAAACAAATAGAAGATATAAATAAACTTTATTGCTTTGATTTGCGTGTCATATCGTGTTAGAATAAAGAAAACCTTCCCATTTATATAGTAGGGTAATTTAAGTCATAGTACAAGTCTAAATAAGGCAAAAATCTTATTTTACCGGTAAATGTCGATCCGCTACTCGTCATGCATAACCATTCTCCGCGTTTCCCGAGGTCTAGAAACTATACTAGGTTTGAGTCCGTTATTTCACCATGCCCAATCCCAAGTACATCGTTCATTACTCTCGGGTTTCGATATGAGGGGCCCTTGGGACTCGATTATAATCACGTCGAGTCGTGCTTCCCCTTTGTTTCCTCATCGGGGAATCGGGAAAAACTATGCCCTCGATTTTACCCGTACATAGATCGTCCCCTTGTTTCTCGGAGAGTAGATTTATCGAAGCAAAGGAAAGCGATAAATTAACCCCGGTTCCTTCTTCCGTACGCTACAACCGAGTTGATGGGTCAGTAAAACGTCCCATCAGTCGCGTTGTTTTGACTTCGGACACGTGTCAGCCGCCGGTTGACCATCTCCGAATGCGAAACGTCACACATTGAATACCCTTTTTATAAAAGCTTCTATCCTTTTTTCACTTTTTTACTTTCTAATTCCAGAGCTCCTTAATTTACCCCCAAACTTTTCACTTATTCCTAACCCGTTCAAACCTTCATACATTGTTTTCTAGATCTTCATATTTTCATCTTCAAATCTTCATACTCCTTCTTCAAATCTTCAAATCTGACCTTCATGCCTTCATCCTTATCTTCAAATCTTCATTCTCACTTTCAAATCTTCATATTTTCCAAAACCCGATGGCGAAGACTTCCAAATTCGTGCCTCAACAGACCGTCCCTTCAACATCCAACCCGGCCACAATTGCCGAGATGGTCGTGCCTGAGGTGACCCTAGAACCTCCCCTGAAGAGATTCATCCCCGGGGGCTGCTCCATTGAGAATGACTTCAAAGTAGAGAAAGCCTCCAGCCAAGATGAGCGAGGCGAAGGGGCATGGAGGTACATATGCTCCGTTACCGAGGATACACTCCCTACAGTTCAGGATGACTGCTACTGGGAGGGTAAGTATGTGGTCATCCTTGGTCCCAACAGGGATATTACCACTCACGTGGAGGGGTATCTAAGTGTTCACACTTATCCCTTCATGCTCACACCGGTGGATCCTATAATCCTCAGTTTTTGCAAAAGGTACGAGGTCTGCCTTTGGCAGATTCGCCCATCCTTTTGGTGGATCGTAATCCTCATCTGCGAATTTGTCAACAACACCGAAGCATATCGATTTACCATCGACCACCTACTTCGTCTCTACAGTCCCCGAGTGTTTCGAGGGGGTTGATCAAGCTCGTCCGTCGAGCAAGAAAAGCTTCATTCTCGAGTATCGATGAAGATTGGGATCGAGGTTGCCAGGGGAGATTTGTTCGAGTGAAGACCGAAGACTTTATTCCCCCCGAATTTTTACCATTCCCTGAAAAGTGGAACTCAGCCCGTAAGTTTTTTCCTTCTTGAGTACTCGGAATTTCTTTTGTTCTTTTTCTAATTGCCTGCTCTTATCATCATGCAACGGTCGACCAAGTTTCTAATGCAGCCCCTTGCTTCAAGGAGTAGATCGAAGGGATCTACAAACAAATGTCATATTTTGAGCGCGAATGCCGCAAACTTTCAAAGGTCAAGTGGGAGGCCCGTTCCCATGGTGAGTGCTCTTCCCGAACAGGTCTACCTTCATACACATCCTTTATTTCTACTAAATTCTTTCTCTTTTACAAGTTTGCCCAAGACCACCGAGCTTCGGCCATTAGACGAGGATGAGGCTCCGTCCTCACTTGCTAAACCCTCCGCTTCGGGACAACCCGGAGCTACTACACAGGTGGAGAAAAAGAAGAAAAAGAGGAAATATTCCGACTCCCCGGACGCCGAGATCAAGAAGAAGAGGATAATTGTCCGGGTCAGTAAAAACAACAAGAAGAGTACCCAAGCCAGGGTACCGGACACCAACTCCATCTACCAGCTCAGGGATTAACCCGAAGATGATGAACTAGAGTTCGTTGCTCATAGGTCAACCATTGACGAAGAAGAACGGGCGACAACTGGGGAAAGTGATCGAGAGGCTGATCCTTCTTTAGCTCGAGAGCCAGAAGGAAAATTTGAGTCTAAGACCTCACAATAAATTGTCCCTATCCCGAAGGAAATAGCCAGTGTCATTGACATCAAGGAGTCGCCGCCTAATATAGAGTCCATGTTCGATGAGGCTCAGGACCACGAGGAGAAGTCAAATAAGGCGGCATGAGGCATACACAAGGCCCTCAACATGGTTTTTGACAGTGTGGACATAGGCACGCTGGAGGATTATTTCAGGTTTGGCCACCTGGAGATCCCAAAAAAGGACATGTCATCGGGAGCAGGCGAGCCGAGCTCGTGCCCGAACCGGTGAGGAAGCTCCCTGCTCCGAGCGTGGACCACGACTGTAAAAAACGGTTGTGTTTACTATCTTGGTGGACACCCAGGTGTTGTACGCTCTTGTGGGCATCGCCAACTACTTTCGCTGCCTGGTGACCGAAGAGGACCAGACAAATATGAACAAAGTAAGCACTTCGAGTCTCTTCAATGAAGCACAATAGGCACTCAACGGGGTAAGTTTTACCTTCCTTGTTCCCTTTGTGAATTTTATTTAACTTCAGCATGTCCTTATGATCTTATCGTTTTGTTTTTTAGGCTTCAGTGCTCCATCATGAAAGTTTCCATCAGTCTTGGATGGAAGTCAGCCAGATCGAGTTCGAGCTCAAGAAGAAAGTTGGGCAAAAGGACATGTACATGGTCCTTAGTGAGCAAAAAGATGAGGCCCTCAATGATCTCCCTATTCTTCAAGCCGAGCTAGAGAAGGCTCAAAAGGAGGCTTTTGACGAGCGCAAAACACAACACGAAATTGATGCTCGGTAGCCAAAGATAGTATAGTTTAATTATCGTCTCTACATGGATTTGATTTAAACAACGCTCTAGTAATTTCTGGATTAGCTCCAATTCGGGATGATCAAAACTTGATTGGAATGATTACGAACTATGATAAACTACTAAGGTAAAACAATTGCCAATTGACTGCAAAGAACTAGAGATTAGCAAAGTCAGTTTCTTATCAATGTGAGAAATAAGGGTCACGACAGGATAGGTGCAAGATAACTATTTGGGATCTAACTCTAGTTTAATCCACTCTAATGGTATAATGATTCTCACGAATTCACTCGATGATTAGTTCAAACGTGTAGTCAAGACTTCTCTCTATTAAATATTCACTCTACGAGGTGAACTAATATAAGCACTGTGAAAATATGCAAGCATGCGTTAATGGATTAGTCTTCAGGAAAACGTCTCTCGAATATTCTCCTAACTTGACTTAATCATTAATTCGACAAGCTCTTTCGATTACTTAAGAGAATCACTGAATTAAACTAAACAAAATAATTCAAAGATAATCACCAACATATTCCTCTTTCGATTAAATAAACCGGTGAATAAAATTGCAACAATTCAAAGCTCCATAAATGAATTCAAGCAAAGAACTAGAGTTAAAATCCACAAATATCAATCAAAATACCATATCCAGCAAACCCTAAAGGAAACTACTCCATAATCATAGAGGAAGTCATCACAAATAACTAAATAGTAAGAAAACATCAATCTAACGTTACAATCCAAACTCCCATATTGAATTGACAGAAAGATGATGAAATCCTGTGTCTTGTAGCCTCCAACACTCCCCCAAAGCTTCCAAGGTCAAAAGTCATCTAAAAATCATGTTTTTGGTGTATTTATACCATGTAGGAATAAATACTCTATAAAATTTGCAAGTCGAAGTAGGAGAAATACTCTATAAAATTTGCAAGTCCATAAAATTTGCAAGTCATCTAAACAACCTTTCCAAGTCGAAGTAGGAGAAATACTCTATAAAATTTGCACATGCGTGGCGCATGGCGTGCCGCCCCACGCGGAGCGCCTGTGGGGAAGTTCAGAGAGTTAATTTTTACACATTGTAGGAATTTTGTACAAGATCCCCGCGGCACATGGCGCGGCACAGTAGTGCATTTTTTCCAGAGTAGTCTTTTTTCTCACTTTTTGACTTCCAGACTTGGTCCTCGACCCCTAAACGTGATCCCGACATAATTTCTTGAGCTTTTACTCAGACTTCAAAGCTCCAAATCATCCATTTTAGCTCCAAACTTGTTTCTTTACTCGAAATCATATCCTACACAACATAACACACGTAATAAGTACAAAGTACTAACAATTAGGCTCAAATACAATCAAATTGTAGTAATTAGAGTGTAAAATATAGCTAAAAACGTGAGTTCCTAGCCTACCATCAACACCCCACACTTAAACCATTGCTTGTCCCCGAGCAATCAAACTACACTTCACGTAGAGACGACCTTTTCATCAAATAACTTCCCTAACCCATCATTCCAAGAATATTTAAAGCAGACTAAGAACCATATCATAACATTCTAGCCTCAAGACTAGACTCAAAAGCACCACGTATTTTTTACAACCGGCTCACTTACTCTAACACAAAGGTCAAAGACTTTACCTTACCTTTACAAGTCATGTGCCCTCACACAAACAATAGAGAGTAGTTCCACACACAATAAAATTCAAGAACAATTAGGAACTCAAGATAAAAAGAATTAACTCACTCTCAGAAAATAAATTCATGTGCCACAAAAAACGTACCGTAGGCTTGCCTGTAGTGTAGTACTCTACTAATTTGAGCTCATTCAATCAAGGAACAAGTAGGACTTTAATTTGGTTGTAATGTAGGCTACGGAACGGGTAGGATACAGTTTTGATAATAGTGGCTACACCTCTCTGAGCACTTTAATACATACAATTTCACAACTTCAAACCCCACATTTATGTTGAACCAAGCCCCAACCTTCGCAACAATAGCATCAAGCTTGTCACGACCCCAATTTCCCTGCGAAAGATGTCGTGATGGCACATAGTCTATACGATTAGGTAAGCCTAACAAATAATAACAGCTGAACGGATATAAATTAACAAGTTACTGAAAATAATTGAATAATAGATATATCCTTCCTAAAAACAAAATCTCACAATACACACTCCAAAATCGGTGGAACTGAGTCATAAGCTCTACAAAATACAACTAGAGTACTACTACATCAGAGTTCGAAAGAAAATGCAACAAGAAGTAAAATAGGGAAGGTGACTCCGAGGCATACAGACGTGGAACAGGTATACCTTGAAGTCTCCCAAGAAGTTTCTATAACAATCCTATAGCGACCGGCACGAGCAGGCGTACCTGGATCAGCACAAAAAGATGTGTAGAAGCATAGTATGAGTACACCACAATGGTACCCAGTAAGTATCGAGCCTAAACTTAGTAGAGTAGTGACGAGGCCAGGTCCAGACACCTACGAGGATATAAAATAGACAATATAAAAATGTAATACGGATAAGTTACGGAAAGTGAAGAATAACTAATATGAAACAAGATAATAGCAAGAACTAGTACCGAAAATCAACAATAGAAATAGCATAAAGGAGCAACTAAAGTGATACGATGATCATGTACGGACCACAATTTCTATAACAATAAAGAATGAAGCAACAAGAAATATTCCTCCCACAACACTTCAAAAAATGAACCAAACAGCAAGAAACACAACGAGGTACCGCCTCGTGAATAATGAAATCAAATCGAGGTACTGCCTCATATTAACATTTCTCAATTTCAATCATAATCTTTCCTTATACCGCCGCGTGAGCCTTACATTTGAAAATATGTTTTGAAAAAAGTTTTTCCGAAATAGCTACACACACTTTAGCCCACCTTATGACGCCACATGGCTTCACGTAGTTCCCCTACAAGCAACACACACATAAGTCCCACCTTATACCGCCGCATGAACACCAACCCAAGCCTTATACCGCCGCATGCGCGTCAATATCATATCACAATAACAATTCGCACCACAAGTGCCCACATATCACAACTTGCCAACAACAACAATATCAATGTTTCCACAACGATAGCCCATGGCTCCATCACAACGTATACAAGAATATCAACATTAACAATGGATGAAAAATGCTCAATAAGATAGATGTGTCAACAATAACCAACATCACCTCAACGTATTAACAACTTTCACAACTTCAACATCAAATAACTCAACAATGGAAAATAATGTATAACCACGATGTTAGACGAGACTAACTCACAATAAAGGAGATAATATTCAACAATGTGTCTTAGATAATGGGAATCAACAAGTAAAGGGATAACACGAGCAATTAATTCAAACCATGATAATTAACAATGAAGAGACATTATGTAACAATAAGGAAGGCAACAAGTCCAACTAAAGCATGGGAGCAATTTAGCAAGTAGGACGAGAACAAATATTAAACAAGTCAACTAAGGCATTTAAAAATAGTCTAACACATTTAAGGATAATTTGACTATGAGAATTTAGAACATAATATGACATTTCAATTAAATCATAGAATTAGTTTAAGTAGCCTAAACCGGTCAAATACTACGTACAACCCGTATACCCACTCATCACCTGGCGTACACAGATTTAACATAGCACAATTGATTCAAACAATACCAAATCCTAAGGGGCAGTTCCCCCAAACGAAGTTAGGCAAGACACTTTCCTCAATTAGGCCAATTCAACACTCAGAAATAGCTTTTCACTTAAAATCTGCCTCCACACAGCTCAAATCTAACCAAAATCGACTCAATATCATCAAACAATGCCAGGAAATTCATTTGCAATAGATAAAGTTAAGATCTTTACACTTTTTCCAAAAGGTAACCAAAATTCAACTCTGGGTCCGTCGGTCAAAACTCGGGTCCAATAGTAGATTCCGTCTAACCATGAAACAATGAGTTCATATATGTGATCGGTTTCAAAATTTGAGTCCAAATCGACTCTCAAAACGCAATTTCTTGTCTTTTTTTAAAACTTGACAAAGTTTCATAAATTTCTACTTTGATTCACATGATTTTGATGTTAAAATCTAAGATATGTTGATAGAATATGATTATAAATAGATTAGAATCACTTACCCAATGTTTGTAGGTGAAACTTCCCTCTCCAAATCCCCTTCTACCGAGTCTAGGTTTCAAAAATGAGAGAATGAACTCAAAAATCCCGTCCCTCAGCTATTTATCCAGTCGTAGATATCGCATTTGCAACCTAGGGTTCGCAATTGCGAACCCTGCAAATATGAAGAATCACTCGTAAAATCAAAGACCCTTCCATCTCTGTTGTCATCGCAATTGCGATGAATAGTTCGCATTTGCGAATCATGGACCTCCGCAAATGCGACTATGTAGATCGCAAATGCGAACAAGCTCTCCTCAGGTGTACTTTGCAAATGCAAAATCGAAAATGCGAACCCAGATGACTTGGTCTACATTCGCAAATACGAACTCAAACCTCGCAATTGCGAGATCTGAGGCATGTGTAGAAAAACCAGCAACTTTGATAGTCTGAAACTCATCTGAGCCCTCGGGGCTCCAAACCAAACATCCACACAAGTCTAAAAATATCATACGAATTCGCTCGCGCGATCACAATCCATAAATAACATCTAAAACTACGAATTGAGTTCTAAAATGCATGAATTTCAAGGAAATTTTCAAGAACTTCTAGAATTACGACTAAGAGTCTGAATCCTATCAAATCAACTCCAAACGACACCAAATTTTGCAGACAAGTTCTACATGCTACAACGGACCTATTCCAAGTCCCAAAATCTAATTCCAAACTCGATAGCTCAAAGTCAACCTACGGTTAAACGTTTCAACTTAAAAATTGCCAAATTTCGGTAAATCAACACAAATCAACCTACAGTTTTCCAAAATCAGTTCTGGGCATACGCCCAAGCCCGAAATCACAATATGAAGCTATCGAAGTCATAAAACATAGTTTCGGTGTCATTTTCACAAAAGTCAATGTTTGGTTAATATTTTCAAATTAAAGCTTCTAAGTCTAGAATCAAGGGTCCAAATCAATCTGAAAGCTTTCCGGAACAAAACTAATCAACCCCACAAATAATAATAGCACAAACAAGCAAGTGTGAAGCAATAAAAGGGGTAACGGGGCGCAATTATACAAAACGACAGATCGGGTCGTTATATTCTCCTCCTCTTAAAACAAACGTTCATCCTCGAACGTTCATAAGGACATACCTGAAGTGGTGAATAGATGAGGCTAACGAATCCGCATGCCATGCTCGGTCTCCCAAGTAGCCTCATCGACCGGATGACCCCTCCATTGAACCTTCACTAAAGCAATATCCTTTGATATCAACTTCCGGACCTGTCAGTTTAGGATAGCCACGAGCTCCTTAATGCAAGTCAAATATTCGTCCAACTAGACTATGCTAAAGTCTAGAACATGAGGCGGATAACCATAATACTTTCAGAGCATAGAGACATGGAACACCGGATGAACCGCAGATAAACTAGGTGGCAAGGCATGCTTGTAGGCCACCTCTCCAATCCTCTCAAGGATCTCAAAAGGTGTGATATACTTAGGGCTCAACATGCTTTACTTCCCGAACCTCATCACATCCTTCATGGGTGTAAGCCGGAGAAAGACTCGCTCTCCGACCATGAATGCAACATTGCCAACCTTCCGATCTGCATAACTCTTCTGTCGAGATTGGGCTATACGAAGCCAATCTTGGATCATCTTGACCTTCTCCAAAGTATCTCGAATCAGATCCATGACTGATAACTTGGCCTCTCGCGGCTCAAACCACCTAACTGGAGAACGACACCGTCTCCTATATAGAGCCTCAAACAGAGCCATCTGGATACTCGACTGCTAGCTATTATAGTAGGCAAACTTGCCAAGTGGCAAGAACAGATCCCAAGCGCCTCCGAAATCCATAACACAAGCACGAAGCATATCCTCCAATATATAAATAGTGTGCTCGGGTTGTCCGTCCATCTTAGGGTGAAATGTTGTACTCAACTCAACCCGTGTGCTTAGGTCATGTTGTATAGCCTCCCAAAAATGCGAGGTAAACTGTGTACCCCAGTTAGAGATGATAGATACTGGTACGCCATGAAGTCGAACAATCTCGCGGATATAAACCTGAGCCAGCTGCTCTGAAGAATAGGTAGTCACTACCGGAATGAAATGAGCCGACTTGGTCAACCTGTCCACAATCATACATACTGCATCAAACTTCCTCTGAGTCCGTGGGAGCCCAACAACGAAGTCCATGGTGACACGCTCCCATCTCCACTCAGGAATCTCAAGCTGCTGAAGTAAACCACCCGGTCGCTGATGCTCATACTTAACCTACTGACAATTTAGGCACCGAGCTACATACTCCACTATTTCTTTCTTCATCCTTATTTACCAATAGTGTTACCTCAAGTCCTGATACATCTTAGAGGAAACCCAGATGAATGAAGTACCGCAAACTGTGGGACTCCTGGAGAATCAGCTTATGCAAACCATCCACATTGGGCACACATAACCGGCCCTACATCTGTAACACACCGTCATTCCCAATAGTAACCTCTTTCGCATCACTATGCTGAATCGTGTCCTCGAGGACAAACAGATGGGGGTCGTCATACTGATGCTCTCTGATACGGTCATATAGAGAAGACTGAGAAACCATGAAGGCAAGAACTCGATTGGGCTCCGAAACATCCAATCTTAAAAACTGGTTGGCTAAGGCCTGGACCTCCAATGCTAATGGCGTCTCAGCTACCGGTAGATATGCTAAACTACCCAAAATCTTTGCCTTTTGACTCTAGGCATCGGCCACCACAATGGCCTTCCCGGGATTATATAGAATGGTGATATCATAGTCCTTAAGTAACTCTAACCATCTCTGCTGCCGTAAGTTAAGATTTCTATTTGAACAAATGTTGTAGACTTTGGTGGTCGGTAAAGACCTCACAAGGAACATCATACAAATAATGCCACCACATCTTCAATGTATGAACAATGGCTGCCAACTCCAAATCGTGGACTGGATAATTATTTTCATGAGTCTTTAACTATCGAGATATGTAGGCAATCACCATATCGTCTTATATCAACACCGCTTCAAGGCCAACATGTGACGCATCACAATACACAGTATAAGACCCCGAGCCCGTAGGCAACACCAACACTGGGATGTAGTTAGAGCAGTCTTGAGCTTTTACAAGCTCGCCTCACACTCCTCAGTCCATCTGAAAGGAGCACCCTTCTGGGTCAATCTGGTCATAGGTGTAGCAATAGATGAGAAGCCCTCTATAAAACAGTAGCTGAAGACGATCTGGGCCAACTCTGCACCGCCCCGATCTTCTTCGGATCTACCTTGATCACCTCACTCGACACCACATGACCAAAAATCGCCACCGAATCAACCCAGAATTCACACTTTAAGAACATTGCATATAACTTCTTCTCTCTCAAGGTCTGGAGCAAGATCCTCAAGTGCTACTCATGATCTTCCTGACTTCGGGAGTACACCAAGATGTCGTCAATAAACACAATGACGAATGAATCACGATAAGGCTGGAATACACTGTTCATCAGGTGCATAAATGTTGTTAGGGCATTGGTCAGCCCAAAAGACATCACGAGGAACTCGTAGTGACCATACCAAGTCCTAAAGGCAGTCTTTGGAATATCCAGATCCCGCATCTTGAGCTGATGATAACCTGACCGCAAATTAATATTGGAGAACACTTTGGCACCCTGTAGCTAATCAAATATGTCATCAATGCATGGCAATGGATACATATTCTTCATTGTAACCTTGTTCAACTCACGATAATCAATACACAGGCGGATAGAACCATCCTTCTTCTTCACTAACAAGACCGGAGCACCCCCACGATGACACACTAGGCCGAATGAATCCCTTATCAAACAACTCTTGCAAGTACTCCTTTAACTCCTTCAACTCTATTGGGGTCATACGATATGGTGAAATAGAAATGGGCTGAGTGCCCGGCAGTAAATCAATACCAAAATCAATATCCCTGTCAGGCGGCATGCCCGGAAGATTTACTGAAAATACATCTGGAAAGTCTCTCACTACCGGAACTGACTCAACGATAGGAGTATCAACACTATCGTCCCGCACAAAGGCTAGATAAGCATTACACCCCTTCTCAACCATCCGCTGAGCCTTTAGAAATGAGATGACCCTGCTAGGAACATAATCTAATGCACCCCTCTACTCTAACCATGGTAAACCTGGCATAGCCAGTATCACAGTCTTGGCATGACCATCAAGAATAACATGATACGGAGACAACTACCATGCCCAAGATAATATCAAAGTCAACCATACTAGGTAACGGCATATCAACTATGGTCTCAAAACCACCAATAACAACTAGATACGACCAATATACACGGTTCACAATAATAAAATCTCCCACAGCCGTAGACACATAAATAAGAGACCTCAAAGAATCACGAGACACATCCAAATATGAGGCAAAGTAAGATGAGACATATGAATAAGTGGATCCAAGATCAAATAAAACTGATACATCTCTATGGGAAACCTGAACCATACTTGTAATAACTGAGTCTGAAACAACTGCCTCTGTCCTACTCGGAAGAGCATAGAATCTGGCCTAGCCTCCCCCTCTAGGGAGACCTCTACCCGCCCATCCCCCATCCCTAGCTAGCTGTGCAGGTGGGGCAGCAACTAGGGTAGCAATCATGGCTTGAGAAGTTTGCAGACCTAATGGATCCGTGGAGCCTGAGTAGTCTAGGAAGGTGCACCCTTCCTGAGTCTGAGGCGGTCTCTGACCATGTGAAAGGTATCACCACACTCGAAACAAGCTCTTGATGGGCGTGAAGGATGGGACTGGCTCGAACCTGGTCGGCTGGACTGGCCGCTGAAGGCACCCTGTGCAGGAGGTGCACTAGAAAGTGGCTGAGCAAAGTGTACAACCTGAGACCTTAGAACAATCGGAGCACCACTATAAGCTAGAAGTGTTGAATAAATTGGACTGCTCACATAGCCCCTACCATGACGGGTTGTAGCTGCAGTGTGACTACCACTAAATCCCCCTGTGCCACGAGGCCTCTTGGCTTCCCTATCATCTCTATCACGATATCGCATACCCTCCAACCTCTGTACAATCTCAACCACCTGCTGATTCAGAGTCTTTGACTCAAAATCCCTAGCCATGCTGAATCTAATACCCTGGTTGAGCCCCTCGATGAATCGGTGGACTCGCTCTCTAACAATGGCAACCAAGGCTGGTGCATGCCTAGACAAATCACTGAACCGGACAGCATACTCCGCATTGACATAGTACCCTAGCACAGCCGCTAAAACTCCACGCGCCAAGCATCTCGAAGGGTCTGAGGAACAAACTCTCTCAGTAAAAACTCTTAAAACTGATCGCATGTACGTGAAGCTTCCTCAGCTAGGCTACCCAGCCTGCCACAACTGATATACCCCTCCCTTTAGCTGGAACATAGTAAAAGCAACCCCACTCGTCTGCACAATGCCCATAGTGCGGAGAATGCAGTGACACTCCTCAAGTAAACCATATGTATCCTCTGGCGCCAAACCACTAAAAGTATGAGGGCGGTACTTCTTGAACCTCTCGATCCTAAGCTGCTCCTCCTCAGATGTTGCTGCCCTAACCACGGACTGAATCGGAGCAACAGGCTGTACCGGTATAACCTTTGGGACCTAATCAACCTGGACCCGCTGCTCTGGGGTACAAGTCGCTGGAGTCTGTGCTCCTCCCCCAGCTTAAGCTGTGGCTGGTGCAAGTGGGATCAACCCCGCCTGAGCTAAGGCATTGAACATGCTCAGGAACTATGCGAGGGTCTCCTGAAGAGCTGGGGTAGCTATAGGCACCTTGGGTGTCTGACCCCCGACTAGAGCTACTGGTGGCTCTATCGCAGCACGGGCAGGTGCTCTAGCTGCACCACGTGCCCGTCCTCGGCCTCTACCCCTGCCCCGGCCTCTCGCGGCTCTAGCAGAGGGCGCTCGTGTACCCACTCATCACCTTGCGTGCACGAATTTCACTTAGCAAATTTGAATCAAACAATACCAAATCCTAAGGGGTAGTTCCCCTACATGAAGTTAAACAAGACACTTACCTCAATTAGGCCAACTCAACACTCGGAAATAGCTTTTCCTTTAAAATCTGCCTCCACATGGCTCAAATCTAACCAAAATGGACTCAATATCATCAAACAATGCTAGGGAATTCATTTGCAATACATAAAATTAAGATTTTTACACTTTTCCCAAAAAAGTAACTAAAATTCAACCCGGGGCTCACCTGATCAAAACTCGGTTCCAATGGTAGATTCCGTCTACCCATGACCCAACGAGTTTATATATGTGATTGGTTTCAAAATCCGAGTCCAAATCGACTCTCAAAAATCAATTTCTTATTTTTCAAAAACTTGACAAAGTTTCATAAATTTCTACTTTGATTCACATGATTTTGATGTTAAAATCTAAGATATGTTGATGGAATATGATTAGAAATAGATTAGAATCACTTACCCAAGGTTTGTAGGAGAAAATCTCCTCTCCAAATCGCCTCTTACCGAGTATAGGGTTCAAAAGTGAGAGAATGAACTAAAAAATCACGTCCCTCAGCTATTTGTCCAGTCGCATTTGCGACCTGGGGTTCGCTATACGAACCTCGCAAATATGAAGAATCATTCGCAAAAGCAAAGACCCTTCAATCTCTGTTGTCATCGCAATTGCGATGAATAGTTCGCAATTGCGAACCATGGACCTCCGCAAATGCGACCATGTAGATCGCAATGCGAACAAGCTCTCCCCAGGTGCACTTCGCAAATGCAAACCCAGCAGACTTGGCCTACCTTTGCAAATGCGAACTCAAACCTCGCAATTGCAAGATCTGAGGCCTGTGCAGAAAAACCAGCAACTTTGATTCCAACATCACTCTGCTAAGCGTCCGAAACTCACCCGAGCCCTCGGGGCTCCAAATCAAATATCAACACAAGTCTAAAAATATCATACAAATTTGCTCGCGCAATCAAAACACATAAATAACATCTAAAACTATGAATTGGGCTCTAAAACGCATGAATTTCAAGGAAATTTTCAAGAACTTCTATAATTACGACTAAGCATCCGAATCCTATCAAATCAACTCCAAACGATACCAAATTTTTCAGACAAGTTCTAAATAACATAACGGGCCTATTCCAAGTCCGAAAATCAAATTTCGAGCTTGATAGCTAAAAGTCAACCTATGACCAAACTTTTCAACATAAAAATTGCCAAATTTTGGTAAATAAAAAAAACCCTACGGACTTCCAAAATCTATTCCGAGCATACGTCCAATTTTGAAATCACGATATGAAGCTATCGAAGTCATAAAAACACAGTTCCGGGGTCGTTTTTACAAAAGTCAAAGTTTGGTTAATATTTTTAAATTAAAGCTTCTAAGTCTAGAATCAAGGGTTCAAATCAACCCGAAAGCTTACCTAAACAAAACTATTCAACCCCGCAAGTCATAAAAGTATAAACACACAAGTGTGAAGCAATAAAAGAGGTAACGAGGTGCAATTACACAAAATGACCGATCGGGTCATTACAAAGCTCCCAATATCTTTAAGAACAAATATGATGAGAACTACCACTAGCAAGGAATCAAAAAAAATTCTTTTCAAAGTTCTAATTTTTTTCTTCTTTCAAGCACTTCATTTCTTTTTCTAAGTTCTGAATTTCTTTTCTCTTGTTTTCTTTTTTCTAATTTTTTGCAAGTGGCTCTCACAATATTTTTCATACAATGCACCTTTTTCCTTTTCTATAGTTCCACTCAAAAATCCAACCATACCTCCACTTAGCTTTTAACAAGCTCATAAATATTTCAAGTGCTCGTGAGAGGTAAAAAGGTTCACACACATAATCAATTAAAACAAAGGGATCAGGCTTGTATTGTGGTTGCCAAGAAATAGGATTACAGGCTTAAAGGGGCTAACTAAGATACACATTAATTAGGTGGGTAGAGGCATATATCTGGCTCAACAAAGAAACGCCTCTATCACATCTTGGACTAAACAAGACTATTATTTTGCTATGTAAACACACAGTGCAAGTTCTATACATCAACTGACATGCATAGAATATCAACAAAATCCTCTCACACACACACATTGGCACATAACTTATTTAGGATCGGATCTTTCCCGACTCTCTAATCAAAGCAGTTAAGCAACATCAAAATCAAACAATTTCAGGCATTTATCCAAGAGTCAAGAACTGAGCCTAGGCATCACGACTAAGGCACTCACTACTCTCAAGTCACAACAAAGTCAAGAAAAGTCATCTCTATTTAATACCATAGCACAAGACTTCTCTATTCCTAACAAAAAAACTAACTACACCCGATTCAAGCAAAACCCTTAGAAAAGAACTGTGGCACAAAGCAAAACTAAGAGGGAATTGTTACACTACCTAAGAAAAACAAAATATATATTTTTTCTTCGACTTTGATCCCTCAAAAAGACAGCCGAGGAAATTCATCGTCGGGAAAAGTAAAAAACAAAATTCAAAACAAAGAAGGCAAGCACTCATGTACATATTTACAACTCCCCACCCCACACTTTAAATTGTGGCATGTTCCCATGACACACAAATAAAAAGCAAGAGGTAAAGAAAACTTCCCTGATTCATCTAGTCGGGATCTGAATCGAAGTCACGATCTCCTTTGCACGCCCGACCCAGTGCACACATCCATGCTGAGAGCTTCTTTTCGGCCTTCTTTGGGTACACCCCACACTTATCAGTTTTATTCTCTCCATTTTGCTCCTTTAGGGCCCTCATTGCTCCTTTTATCTTGAAGATCACCCTTTCTTCCCCTACTCTGAGCATGAGCTGCCTTTCTTGAATGTCGAGAATTGCTCTGTCAGTAGCCAAGAAGGGTCTCCCTAAAATCAGATGGACCTCCCTATTCTCCTCCATGTTCACCACAATGAAGTCCACAGGGAACACAAATTTGTCCACCCGAACTAGCACATCTTCCATTATTCCTTTATGTATGATTATGGTCTGATCCGCCAGCTACACGGACATAGGTATCGACCTGATTTCTCCAATCTCTCCCTCTAATTTCCTAAAAATAGACAAAGGCATATGATTAATAGACGCACCTGAATCACACAAAGATTTTTCAAATTTAGTACTTCCTAAAGAGCAAGGTATAGTAAAACTCCCTAGATCTCCACACTTTTGAGGGAGTTTATTTTACAGAATGGAACTACATTTCTCTGTGACTTGACAACCAATTGTTAGATATAGATTTTAATGATAAATAATAACTTAATTCTACTTGCAGGAAAACAATTCCAACTAAGGATTTCACAAGAATTGGAAAGATTCTAGTAGAAGATCTGAAAGCAAGAATCAAGAAGTCAAACATGTAAGTCAGGATCCAAAGGCAAGAATAAAGGAGTACAATTGTTGTGACCGTGTGTTTTGAGGAAATCGGATATTCGATTCAACTATTTACGGAAGGCATCAATCAATCAGTATAAGAAGATCAATCAATCAGTATAGAAGATCAATCATCTACATAAAAGATCTTCAGAGAATATTCATCTCAATGGCTTGCAAGGAAAATGAAATGAAGGAAGTAACGAAAATAACAGTCCAGTCTATTTATGGAAGAAAATCATCTTGATTGATTATGAGAATCAACTCCTTTGGATTGCCGTTCAATCAGTACAATATCACGCTGTGAAGAATGGAAACCAACTCTCCATATATATTCTACAAAAGATTCCAAGGAAGGACATACTTTGGTCGAACCAATTTCAATCTATTTATTCTACTTCAAACAAGCACTTTAGTCTGCTATAGATTTCTTGTGTCACTAGGAAGAGAAGAAAGAGAGAAAAGAACAATGGTGAGGCATTGTATCGATCATAGAGAGAAGCACAAAGTGACAAAAAGTTGTTGGTGTATAACAACATCAACTCATCAGTACTAAGCCACTTCATACTTGAAAGAGAACACCCTGCAAACCAAGGGAACTGGACGTAGGATTCACTCTGAATATGAACCAATATAAAAACATTATGTGTCATTTACTTTCTATAATTTATTTTCCAATATTCAATTTTGAAAACCCCAGTCGACTAGAATGCAAGTTAGTTGACTACCTCAAAAAAGAAGAGAAAATTTTCAATTCACCCCCTCCCCCTCTTGCACTTTTAATTGGTATCAGAGCAGGTCTCACACTTTTGCTTAACAGTTTGTGAGAAAATATCATGGAAAATCAAGTAACTATTAGAGGACTCTTTCAAGAAGGAACGTCGCAAGTCAGACCACCATATTTCAATGGAAAACACTTTTCTCACTGGAAACTGCGAATGAAAATTTATGCAAAATCCTATTATGTCAAAGTATGGCGCATTATCAAAAAGGGAAACTATCGGCTACCAGCAGCAGCTCAACCACCCGCTGATACTGAAGATATAGATGAATATACATACGAGCAAATGGATGTCGTTCAGGTTAATACTAAGGCACAAAACTTTCTTTATAATGCTATAAGTGGAGAAGAGTATGAGAAAATTTCAAGTTGTGATAGAGCCAAAGAAAAGTGGGACAAACTGGAAATTACTTATGAAGGAACCAGCAAAGTGAAAGAAACTCGGATAAACATGTTGGTTCATGATTATGAACTCTTCCAGATGAGAGAAGGAGAATCCATTGAAGAAATATTTGCAAGATTCAGCAAAATCATTGGCAATCTGAAAGGCTTTGGTAAGCCCTACTCAAGTGATGTTCAAGTTCGAAAAATTCTGAGAAGTTTACCTACCACTTGACAGACAAAAGTAGTTACACTCGAATCTCAAGATCTAAACAAACTTTCATATGATGAAATACGAGGAGATCTTATAGCATTCGAGAAAACCCATCTCAAGAAAATAAGCAGGAAGAAAACAAGAAAACAATTGCCTTCAAAACTACAACTGAAGGACCTGAAAATGATATTGATGACGATCGAGTAGCTCTTGAAGAAGAAATTGCCATGATATCAAGAAACATGGATGGATTGATAAGAAGATATAGAAACACAAGAAGGGGAAGGATGACATCTAGACGAATCAGGCAATATAATGAACAAGACAAGAATGACAGGAAATGTTATGAGTGTGGAAGGTATGGGCATGTTCATGCTGAATGCCCAGATCTTAAAAGAAAAGTCTCTAGAGGGTTCAATAAAAATAAATCCTTCGAAAGTTGGAGTAATGAAGATAGTTCAGAACACGAAGAAATAGCGAATTTGTGTGTCATGACCATCTTTGAAAATGACATGAACATATAATCTGGTTGCTGAACTGATGAAGATGTATCAGACGATGAATGCAAAGAAGATACTGAAAACTGTTTCATGGAACGAGGTGAAACAAGCGAGGTAAGATCCTATAGTTGTGATAGATGTAATGAATTGTAGGACATTCTTGACCTTACCCTAAAGGAGTCTCAAAACATGTTGAATGAATTAAGGAGACTCAATAGGGAAAAGAAGGACTGGGAACTTAAGCTTGAAGTCTGTGAAATCAAAATAGATGTACTTCTAGATGAAGTTTAGGAATTGAAAATGCAACTTAATGGTATAAAAACAACTACATTCTTGATGGCATTGAAAATCTACATAGCCATATTTGTTTAGCATCCATATCTGATGATCCATGGCTCTGGCATAAAAAATTTGGTCATTCAAGCATGCATCTAATCTAAAAACTCTCCAAGAATGATTTAGTTATTGGTCTTCCCAAGCTCAATTTTTCTAGAAATCATGTATGTGATGCATGTCAAATTGGTAAACAAACTAGAAACTCTTTCAAATCCAAGGAGATTGCATCTACTACCAAGCCTTTATAATTGCTTCACATGGACCTTTTTGGACCTACTAGAACTGCCAGTATTGGAGGTAAATGATATGTTTTTGTTATTGTTGATGACAACTCACACTTTTTATGGGTGATTTTCTTATATCATAAAGATGAAGCATTGAAAAACTTAAAGATTTTCTGTAAAAGAATTGAACGAGAAAAGGGGCATCTTATCGCAACCATTCAAAGTGATCATGGAGGAGAATTTGAAAGCAGAGCTTTTGAAGAATTTTGCAATGGTCAAAGATACACTCATAATTTCTAAGCACCAAGGTCACCACATCAAAATAGAGTGGTTGAATGTAAAAACAAAACTCTGCAGGTTATAACAAGAACCATGATACTAGAACACTCCCTTCCAAATCACTTCTCGGCCGAAGCAGTTTGCACAGTTTGTCACATTCTCAACAAGTGCTTAATTTGACCTATTTAGAAGAAGACTCCATATGAATTATGAAAAGGTAAGAAACCCAACATTGGATACTTTCACCCCTTTAGAAGCAAATGCTTTGTCCACAATAACGGCAAGGATAATCTTGGTAAGTTTGACACAATGAGTGATGAAGGTATATTTCTTGACTACTCGAACAACAGTAGATCTTTTAGAATCTATAATAAGTATACCTTATGCGTAGAAGAATCAGTCCATGTTATTTTTGATAATAACTCTATGGCCGAGAAAGGAGATTTTTTGTAGGTGATGAAGAGATCAGTCAAAATCAACCAAAGATTAGTGAACAAAAGATTTCAAAAGAAACTGCTGACAATACGATTGAAACCCCACAGTCGACTAATGAAGACATCAGTGAGCATGATCAACCTCAGAATGAGTTAACTAATCAACGTACTGAAGCAGTACCAAACGAATGGAGAAGCGAACCAGAATATCCTCAGAAGTTCATCAATAGAAATCCAACTGATGGGATGAAAACAAGAGGAGCTTTAAAGAAAAAGGCTAACATCGCACTCATATCTCAAATAGAGCCAAATAAAATTGACAAAGCTTTGAAAGACTCAAGTTGGGTACAGGCTATGCAAGAAAAATTGGATCAGTTTGATAAAAATCAAGTTTGGACATTGGTACCCAAACCAGCAAACGCAACAATCATAGAACCAAAATGGGTATTCAGGAACAAACTGAATGAAAAAGGTAAAGATATCTTGAACAAACCAAGGCTAGTCACTCAGGGTTACTCTCAACCAGAAGGAGTCGACTATGATGAAACCTTCGCTCCGGTAGCACGGTTAGAATCAATTCGTATCTTATTAGCATATGCCTCTTTTAAAGGTTTTAAACTATTTCAAATGGATGTTAAAAGTGCTTTTTTAAATGGCTTCATTGATGAGGAGGTTTATGTTAAACAACCTCCTGATTTTGATAATTCACAATTTCCTTATCACGTGTTTAAGTTGACTAAGGCTCTCTATGGGCTAAAACAAGCACCTAGAGCTTGGTATCAAAGACTAAGCTCTTTTTTGGTTAGCCATGGATTTTTGAGAGGTAAGATTGACACTACTCTTTTTATCAAAAGGTCATCTTCAGGAAATCTCATTATTCAAATCTATGTTGATGATATTATTTTTGGAATTGTAACCCTATCTTATGTAAGGAATTCCCCGAAAAGTGAGTTTGAAATAAGCATGATGGGAGAATTGGATTTCTTCCTTGGACTTCAAATTCATCAATCAGATGAAGGGATCTTTATATTTCAGATAAAGTACACAAAGGAGCTAATACAAAAATTTGGAATGAGCAATGCCAAGGCAATTGGGACTCCCATGAGTCCAACTACATCTCTTGACAAAGATGAATAAGGAAAATCAGTAAATGAATCAAAATATCGTGGAATGATTGGATCTCTGCTTTATTTAACTGCTAGTCATCCTGACATAATGTTTAGTGAATGCAGATGTGCTAGGTTCCAAGAAGCTCCTAAGGAGTCACACTTAATTGCTGTGAAGCGAATTATTAGATATCTAATTGGAACTACTTCACATGGATTATGGGTTCCACGCCTTAATAATTTTAAGCTTGAAGGTTTTACAGATGCAGATCTTGCCGGTGATAAAGATGACAGGAAAAGCACAAGTGGAACTTGTCAACTACTTGGCAAATCATTTGTTTCATGGAACAGTAAGAAACATGGACCAGTTGCACTGTCTACAACTGAAGACGATTACATTGCCATTGGACATGATGTGCTCAACTACTTTGGATGACTCATCAATTCAGTGATTATGATCTTTCGTTTAAGCCTGTTAAAATTTTTTGCGACAATTCTAGTGTTATATGTCTTTCGAAAAATCCTGTGCATTATTCTAGAGCAAAGCATATAGATATCAAGCATTATTTCAATAGAGACCATGTTCTTAAGGGTGACATTGAATTATCGTTTGTTAACAAGGAAAATCAATTAGCTGATATTTTTACTAAGCCTTTTCTAGAGGACAGGTTTTAAACCCTTAGGGATTTACTTAGAATTATTACCTTTTCAAAATAAGTCTTTGATTTTTTTTACTCCAAAGATTGTGTGTCAAAATAATATTTGGTAAAAAATCTTTTGTACTATGTTATTTCATTATTACTACCTGTTGCATTTATTATGCGCCTCTATTTTTAGCACTTCTTTCACATTTTTGTTTTACCGAGATGGAAACTGAATCAATCAGTTACGTCTATTGCCTTTCTCTGCCACGTCAGTCATGTCGATTTAGTCACGTCGCTTCACTCCTCTTTGTATCTCTATAAGTCCGCCTCCCTTCTGAAGTTCTCTGTATACACCCATCACTCATCCTTCCAAATGGCTAAAGCTTCAAAAACATCCCTCTGCCTCCACTCACAAAATCACCTGGTCCAAAGCGAAACCCCCTTCCCAACAATCAGAACCAGTCACTATTGGCTCTGACCACTCTGAGGGTTTCTCGTCTTCTCAAGACTTCTTCTCCGACGATGCTCAAACAGAAAAGGCACTTGGGAAGCGACCCATGGAAGAAGGAGCAGAAGAGTTCACCTCAAAGAAGGTGAAGATAGACCTGGATAGTGCACTGGAGTCCGAACTAAACTATTGGGATTCTCCTAATAGAGATAAGTTTGTCTCCTTCAAAGGTAAGTCAATTGATCATGGAAGGATCATCAACTTGGAAGAGATGGAAGCCCTAAATTGCAAGGTAAAAGATTTCTTCACTTTTCATGGTTGGGAAAACTTCTTTGCCCTAACTCTTCCAAAGGTCTATAAAGATCTGGTTCATATGTTCTATGCAAATCTTCGTTCCCAGAAATCTGATAAAATTGAGTCACTCGTGCTAGGTCAGCGTATTATTCTAGATTGTTCTACTTTTGATTCTTTGTTTAAGTGTAAACGTTCTGGTTATTCTGCCCTTGTTTAAAAACTATTGGCCTAATGATTTGAAGTGTCGTTTAAACAATCTAAACAATGTCTTGCTGATTCCCTATCTGATCCCATGCCAAACCAATTAGGACCCAGTGACATCAATTTTGAAGCCCGTATTCTTGCCCACATTGTTGCCACCACCATTCTTCCCAGAATTGGTTCCTACACCATTCTATCTCAAAGGGACACCTTTTTTGGTCTATTGTCTTCCCACCAAGCACAAGGTGAAACTGTCCTTTTGTGTAATAAATTTCATGATTGAATGTGGTGAAGATCCCTCAAGCCTACCCTATGGGATGGTCATTACTCACCTACCCGAGGCCTTCAATATTCCTCTCTCAAACTACCCCTATATATTTGTTTCCAAGTGCTATAACAATAGGGCATTTGTCAGTATGTGATATGTTGTTGTGGATGGTACTTGGGAAAAGAAGCAGGAAGTTGAAGCCAAAGTGATCCCCTCCAGTTCCAAGGTAAAGGTTGACACCTCTCAGACTGCCACCAATAATCTAGAGTTACGTGAAAAGATAACTGCACTTGATGACAAGCTGATTCTTGTCCAAGAACTACTACTGGTCACTCAGACCTCAGTTGGAGATATCTATGCAGTTGCAAAGGAAACAGGATCTGACGTGTTCAAGTTAAGAGTCATAGTGTTGAAAACCGCAGAAAAGGCAATGAAAGTATTGAAGGAAGTGCATGATCGAGTGGATGGAGTCTCAGTTACAATGAACGCTAGTTTTGATCGCCTTAAAGAAGCTATCTGCAAGACCCTTACCTATTTCCTCTGTCATTAATATGGGTTGGCTATTTAGACAATTTCTTTTGGTCTCTCTAGATAATTTTCTTTTGCATGTTTTTTTTTATACTCTATGGGTGACTGTAATTAAGCATACACTAACTTTCAGGATATGGCTTAGGCGACTGAGTGAAGTAAACTACTGGGCATCTGGAGAGGGAGCATCTGAATAAGGGGGAGTCGACTCCAAGTACTCAATGTACCTCACAACAAGGTGAGGGGGAGCCGACTAGAGCAGGAGTCTATAAACAAGGGTAAAATGAATTATGTTTTTTTTTCATCATCAAAAAAGGGGAGATTGTTAGATATAGATTTTAATGATAGACAATAACTTGATTCTACTTACAGGAAACCAAGTCCAAAGATGGATGTCACAAGAATTAGAAAGATTCTAGTAGAAGATCCGAAAGCAAGAATCAAGGAGTCAAACGTGCAAGTCATGATCCAAAGGCAAAAATCAAGGAGTACAATTGTTGTGACCGCGTGTTCTGAGGAAATCGTATATTCGATTCAACCATTTATGAAAGGCATCAATCAATCAGCATAAGAAGATCAATCAATCAGTATAGAAGATCAATCACCTACATAAAAGATCTTCAGAGAATATTCATCTCAACGGCTTGCAAGGAAAAGGAAATCAAGGAAGAAACGAAAGGAAAAGTCCAGTCTATTTCTGGAAGAAAATTATCTTGATTGATTCTGAGAATCAACTCCCTGGGGTTGCCGTTCAATCACTACACTATCACGCCATGAAGAATTGAGACCAACTCGCCATATATATTCTATAGAAGATGCCAAGGAAGGATATACTTTGATCGAACCAATTTCAATCTCTTTGTTCTACTTTAAACAAGCACTGTAGTCTGCTATAGATTTTCTGTGTAACTAATAAGAGAAGAGAGAGAGAAAAGAGCACTGGTGAGGCATTGTATCATTCATAGAGAGAAGAACAAAGTGACAAAGCTGCTGGTGTATAACAACATCAACTCATTTGTACTAAGCCTCTTCATACTTGAAAGAGAACACCTTTGCAACCCAAGGGAATTGGACGTAGGATTTGCTGTGAATCCAAACCAGTATAAAAATATTTTGTGTCATTTAATTTTTGCAATTTATTTTCCTATATTTAGTTTTGAAAAACCCAGTCGACTAGAATGCAAGTTAGTCGACTACCTCAAAAAAGAAACAGAAAATTCAATTCACCCCTCCCCCCCTCGAACTTTCACCGATGTCTCTTTCATTTTCCGCTTTTTGGAAAATATCTCCTTCAAATATTTAGCATAAGCTAACATCTATGATAGCACCTCTGTGAAAGGTATATTCACATGCACCTGCTTGAGCACTTCTAGAAAGCACCTGAATTGTTTGTCCAGCTTCTCTCTTCTCTATTTTTGCGGGAAACGTAGAGCATGCATATATTTACTTTCTTCTGTCTCCTCATTTATTGCATTCTCATCTTTCTGATTCTTTTGAGCTCTAGTCTTCCCCTTCTTCTTCAGACCATCATCCACCATTCCTGTACCTTCTTGAATGTTTTCATTTTTCTGCTTCTCCACAATCTCCACCTGTCTTTCAATCGGCTCATCCTTTTGTTTTGCCCTGGGATCCTCCAATACGTGTCCACTCTTCAAAGACACTACATTTATTGTCTCTTTTGGATTTCTTTCAGTATCAGCAGGGAGAGTTTCTGAAACCCTCTTCCATGTTAGACTGATTAGACTGTGGACGATGATATTCTTACCTCTGCTGATTTTGAAAACCCGTAGCTCCCTGCCCCTGGGGTCTAGAGTTATTTTGCTTCCATGTGTTTGCACTGCCACTTGGTGAACTCAAAGAGAAACCTGGGTGCCTCTGCACCAAAGAGTTAAAATTATTACCACTCTGGTAGTTGCCTCTGTCAATACTTCCCACAACATTTACAACTTTATCAGCAATTGAGGCATGACACTCATGCGTTAGATGACCCATTCCACAAAAATCACAAGTCGAGGATGACTGGCTCTGGACCTTGGCTAAGGTTAACTTTCTTATCTCTCCGGCCATGGTGTCTAGCTAGGCTTGCACTGATGTGTTAGAATCCACTTGATGTACCCCAACCTTTTTCCTTCTCTCGTAATCCTCTACAAGCCATTGATTTGCATCTTCATATAGTGACCGGCCAAGGCCTGGTGATCCTCTCATTTTCAAATTCATCCAGGCCTGGGCACATTGTTTTCAAATTCATCTTTAACCAGAGGTCGGTTTAGGTTGAATCTTCATCCACTGTTCCCGTCCATCATTTCATCAGCTCTGAGAGCTGCTTCAGCAGCTGCCCGTGCGGCTGCTTCCTGTTGGGCTGCTTCTCATGAAGCTAAATCAACTATCTCTTCACTGTTCTTAGCCATGTTCTCTTGGGTTGAAGAATTCCCCAAGAATTTTCCGGTGAGTTCTTTCTCTTTCCTCAAGTGTCACAGACGCTTTCCACCTTCAGATCATATGGATTTACTTCCTTAGAAGAAGATCGAGTCATACACCTAAGAGCTTAACATGCTGCCTGCACATGGAAGAGAAAAATCGTGAAGAATAAAATAAAATTGGTTCCTGAATTAGCACCAAAAATTAATTTGAACACTATTGATTGCCAATCCCCGGCAACGGCGCCAAAACTTGACGAGCGCAAAACACAACACGAAATTGATGCTCGCTAGCCAAAGATAGTATAGTTTAATTATCGTCTCCACATGTATTGGATTTAGCTGCTATTCAGGATGATCAAAACTTGATTGGAATGATTACGAACTACGATTAACTACTAAAGTAAAGAAATTGCCAATTGACTGCAAAGAACTAGAGGTTAGCAAAGTCAGTTTCTTATAAATGTGAGAAATAAGGGTCATGACAGGATAGGTGCAAGATAGCTATTTAGGATCTAACTCTAGTTTAATTCACTCTAATGTTCTAATGATTCTCACGAATTCACTCAATGATTAGTTCAAACGTGTAGTCAAGACTCCTCTCTCGATTAAATCTTCACTCTACGAGGTGAACTAATATAAGCAATGTGAAAATATACAAGCATGCGTTAATGGATTAGTCTTCAGGAAAATGTCTCTCGAATATTCTCCTAACTTGATTTAATCATTAATTCAACAATCTCTTTCAATTACTTAAGAGAATCACTGAATTAAACCAAACAAAATAATACAAAGATAATCACCAACATATTCCTCTTTCGATTAAATAAATCGATGAAAAAAATTGCAACAATTCAAAGCTCCATAAACGAATTCAAGCAAAGAACTAGAGTTAAAATCCACAAATATCAATCAAAACATCATATCCATCAAACCCTAAAGGAAACTACTCCATAATCATTGAGGAAGCCATCACAAATAATTAAAGAGTAAGAAAACATCAATCTAACGTTACAATCCAAACTCCCGTATTGAATTGACAGAAAGATGATGAAATCCTGTGTCTTGTAGCCTCCAATTGTCACGACCCAAAATCCATTAAAGGTTGTGATGGTTCCTAACACCGCTGTCAGGCCAGCCAACCTTCACTAATTAATTTAATTACTCAATTTACTATTTTTGAATCAAAATTTTCTTCAATTAAATAGTAAAGATAGAACTCATAGAGTAAGTGATAAATATTTTTGCAACTAATATTACTAAACAACCCATAACCACTCCCAAAACCCGGTGTCACAAGTGCATGAGCATTAACTAGAGCGTAAAATAAAATACAGCATCTATCCGGAATAAAGGTTAGACAGGAAAATATAAATAACTCTGAAGGAGACTCTGTTGGGTGCGGATCGTAATATAGAATGCAGCTCACCTAAGTCCCCATATTTTAACCATACCACTGCGCCCACAAGGCCGCTAGACATATCTGTACCTGCACAAAAATATGCAGCAAGTGTAGCATGAGTACGTAAATAATGTGTACCCAGTAAGTATCAAGCCTAATCTCGAAGTAGTGACGAGAGGTCGACTTTGACACTCACTATGGGTCAATAATATTACAATAGAATATATTGAATTAAACATGATTTTTTGATGAACAACAATAATTTTCTTAACAAGCAGAAATAATTGATTCCTTACATTTCAATAATTTCCAATTTATCAATTAACTTTACAAGCAGCAATTAAAATATCAAGGTATCGTGTAATTATTATTATTAGGCATGATTTCTGCCAAGGTCGTACGGCCCGATCCAGAGTGTCGTGTACACTGGCGATGGATGTGCAGTGCGATCCATAGATGCATCTATACTGCGGAGGCGTTCGGCCCGCTCTACAAGAAATGAGGACATTAATAAAGAGAATATATATATATATATATATATATATATATATATATATATATATATATATATATACATTTTTGAGATTTAATGCAAGAGAATGTACAAATTTCTACAACAGTTAAAGAGAGTGCTTTCGCGATCGCGAAAGCTAAGCACACTGCCTCCGCATTTTCTCTACGCGATAGCACAGAAGCCCATGCAAATGCAACATTCTGTAACCCAACACTTCGCGATCGCACTCCTCCTCACGCGATCACGATGAGCAAATGCGTAGCATCAGGGCATCCCACATTCCTTCTTCGCGAACGTGTTACCACAGTCGTGTTCGCATAGCACAACTACCCACAGTCGCCCCAAACAACTCTACGCGATCGCGGACTTCCACTCGCGATCGCGTATAAGGAAACCAGCAACAGTCATGAAAGCAACTTCAGCAGATCCCCCAAGTCGAATTTCAATCTGTTAACCATCCAAATTCCACCCGAGGTCCTCGGGACCTTCACCAATCATACCAACACGTCCCAAAATACATTACGAACTTAGTCGAGCCTTCACATCACATCCAACAATACTAAAACCATGAATCGCACTCCAATTCAAGCTTAATGAGCTTTAGAACTTCAAACTTCTATATTCGATGCCAAAACCTATCAAATCACGTCTGATTGACCTCAAATTTTGCACACAAGTCACGTTCGACGTTACGGACCTACGCCAACTTCCGGAATCAGAATCCGACCCCGATATCAAAAAGTCCACTTCCGGTCAAACATCTCAAAAACCTTCAAATTTCTAACTTTCGCCAAGTGACCCTAAAATGATCTACGGACCTCTGAATCCACTTCCGGACGTGCTCCCAATACCAGAATCACCATACAGAGCTATTTCCAGACTCAGAATCCCAAACGGGCATCGATAATATTGAAATGCATTTCAACCCAAATTTATGAAATTCTTCCAAAATGCCAACTTCCACAATATGCGCCGGAACGCTCCTGGGTCATCCAAAACCCGATCCGGACATGCATCCAAGTCTAAAATCATCATACGATCCTATTGGAATATTCAAATCCTGATTCCAAGGTCGTTTACTCAAAAATCTAACCTTAGTTAATTCCTCCAACTTAAAGCTTCCGAATTGAGAATATTATTTCCAAATCAACTCCGAACTTCCCGAATTTCAATTCTGACCACACGTACAAGTCATAATACCTGAAGCAAAACTACTCAAGGCCTCAAACTGCCGAATGACGCGCCAAGGCTCAAAATGACGGGTCGGGTCATTACATTCTCTACCACTTAAACATACATTCGTCCTCGAACGTGCTAAGGACTGTTCCGGAGTTGTCCAAAATCACTATTTAACACCTCGTGCACCTACCCGTGCCACCACAGCTCAGTTGAGCACATTAGCTCGAGCCCGACTGAAGATCCTTCATGCTAACTTAGCTAACAATCTTAAGAACCAAATTCCAACATTCACAATTCTCCACAATACCAAATTCTAACACACGAACACCGTACCAATCACTGCGCACTGTACCAAACATTATTGTGCACTTGTGCTAAAATTACCTCATGCACCACATAAGTTGGTATCCCATAGTAACATCCTCCGACCCCAATAGCTTTAACTTTTACGAATTTGTAGCCCATAGTACACCCCATGCGAATCTGACAAGGACCATCACCTCATTCTGAACTGAATAGTGATATTTTTTCTTTAACATACCCTATATGAATCTGATTGCACTGATTTTAGGTCCAATAGTCTCGTCTTACACAGTATAAGCTACACAAGTAATAAGCCACCTCAAACACTGACCAAGATCTCGTATGACGCCAACAATGCGCCAACAGGCTACAAACACAAATATGATGCATAAGGAAAAATGAACTATGGAAAGAACTACTCAACCCGTGTAATTAATTTAACAACTGAAAAGATGTCATGAACCTTTCTGAGAAAATGCAGGATAAAACACATAAGAATAGATATAGGGCACTGTGCTCAACATCACGCTATTGCGGTGTGCAACCCAATTCACACATGATACCATTACGGCGTGCCACCCGATCCACACATAATAATCTAAAGAAAACACCCATCGTGCCGTAAATCTCATACTCACGCAATGCCCGAATATCAACCATAAGCACGCCAAGTGCATAATATAAATCATGGGGAGACGTGTAGCATCATACGCTATAAGACTCAAGCACAACTAAGGTGCAATAAATGACTTGTATCTCGAGAGCCATCCTGCTCATATAACACTGCAAGCTACTCGGGATCACAACCCATGTACAAATAATCAAGCCGTCTCACAACCCACATGGCATAATAAGGTATTACATAGAATAGATAACGACAGAAATAGCATCCAAGGCCCGAAGACTCCTCCGCAACAACGCTATGATGAAATGAAAACACCTGGCCTGATATAGAGTTCACATTCACATTTAGGTCCATCCACGGACCTCAAGCCAATTCTGATCTTTTAGCACTAGACTAATAACCTTTCAAGGATCCACAATAACCCTCTTTCCCTTGACACGCAAAAATAACCGCCAATCCCGGAGAAACCTTCAACAGTCCACAACCAAATGAACCGAGCGCCTTTCAGGCACAAATTCCCACATAAGCGATAATACCACAATCTCCACACTTGGTTTCCATCTTTAATCAATCAAGTGACTACATGTCACACTTATACAATCTCCCGGTGGGATATGCTCCTACGACCTTCTGTACTAGGCAACAAGTCTGCACATCCATACCGCCGGCCACACTAATATTGTAGAGCAAAATCGAAAATCCGCAAATCAATACACAAAGCCTCTCACACAGGACACCGATCTCAGGTGATGCTAAAGACAATACTAGCTTACTTCCCTGCTCGTCCGAGCTCATGACCTCCCTGTCAACATTGAACTGCGACCTTGATCCTCAACTTTCAAATTTCATGCCACTCACCGCATCTATCTCACCAACACGTGAAAACTCAAGAATTTCATCATAAATCCTTAACCACTAATAGGATACACATCTTCATCATACAGAAACCTTTCACTTTACTAGTTTCAGGAGAACTATTGCAACACGTAACTCAATTCTCAAACCGCAGAAAATACAAACCTCAAGTCATGATCTAAGCCGCCATAACTCATTCGGGATCCATTTACACAATAAAGCCATTCGAATTAGATACCTCCCAAATCAACCAAGTGGTGGTGGTGCTCAAGCCGAAGTGTATAACCACAAACTACATGTATAACTTCACGCTAAAGAAACATATCACTACCTCAATCATGCTGATTCAACCATTACTAACCGACCTCACTTCTTCCAATTTACTCCGGCCATGCCTTCGGAATAATAATAGCTCCGTTCAAAATATAACAAACCCAACCCGCACTCATCCTGAGTGACCCTATTTCACGAGACCACGTTGCCTCAAAACCTGCGAACTAACTCATACCCTCCTTGTGCGCACATTCGCATCTTCAACTGGTACACCCATTCCGATAATTCCTTTACGAATCCGAAGGCAGTTTCTCCCATTCCTCCAATGCTACACTGTAGACCACACATAACATAGAACACTCCAAGCTTCTTTCATAATCCACTGCAAAGGCTCGATACTTAACCATACCACAGACTCGAAGTCCTTAGGCACCGCACTTAAATTTTGAATCCACTAAGACCGTTGTTGTGAGTCACCCACTCTGACTTGTTCCCAAATATGATCAACTCTAAGGCTCAGCTAGCACGTGAATGCCCTCTCAAAGAAACACCCGGCTGAATCACCTTCCTTGTACATCACATCTACACGAAGCATAAATCCTGAGTCTTCCCAAAGCCTGAACATGAATCGATAAGGCCAATTGTAGCACACGTTCCTCAAATCCTTGCCTCAGATCACCACTGATGTTCTCTCTCCTTAGTCACAATAACCCACCAATATGCCGATAACCAGAAACATTACAAGTACACAACCATGCAATCCAATCGTAGACGGTGGGGCTCTCCACTTAGCTTCAAGCTATGATTTCATAATCCTGGAATCTACCAAGATTCCTTCTTCTTCATTGACATGACCTCGCACAATCGACCCGCCAAATTCCTCGAAATCCTCCTGTTAACCATTTCATGAACACTCTGAATCACTAGCCACATTTACATGCTCGACCTCTTACCGGATAACCAGTAAAATTCTTCGTAGAAGCTTCATCAACACCATGCAACCGCTGACTTGCTCACATGAGACATCCTATCTGTGGAAATTCCATGCCGACATCCTTCAACCACACTGCACCGAGTACAATTACCACGAAATCAATAAACCATCCTGAGCCTGTGCTCATTCACCAGTTGTACAAGTTCGTTCACTCCTCATGGACATCAACTAAAGGTGCGACAATAAATTCCAATCCAAAGTCATGTTGTATCCTGCTTCATATTAAGCAACTCCTCTCTGTCGCATCAAATCTTTCGTCGTATAATAGCCAATATTCCGAATTAAGTTCGTAGACCCAGTCACTGTCCACCATAAATCCCAAATCACTCTAAACTTTTCTCAAGGCGTATAGTCATTCTACCACAGAACGCATATGCTACTCTGCCACTCTCCCACTCTCCTACTTTGGTCAAACTCACTCCTTTAAGCAACTACTCAACTCATGTTTCTCACACTTGAACTTCTAAAGGTTTAACCACCGCGAGACACCTCTCACATGTACTTCCTCATACTTCGCTGCCCAGTTGTTGCCTTAAATCAATATCTATCTCTGTAGCACTTGAACTAATAGATCGTCACCAACTTTAAACCTCCCCGAAGATCGTCTTCCTTGAGCAATCAACATTAGGATCACTAATTCGATTCTGAACCACAGCACACTGCGACCCCTAACAGCCGCTTCCCCGGCACCATTCACAATACTCTGCCCCAAAGGCGAATTGAACAAGACCATAACATCGGCAAACTTAACACATTCCATCAAGGACGACGTCACAACATCACAGATGAAAATTCCACCACGCTAAAAAATACCAAGTCTCGTTACCCCATCGACCTAAACCTGAGCATTCGTAGTTCGATTGTTTGTCCCCTACCGGAAATAAAATACTGAATCTCTAAATCATGCACTGAGAAATCCTCCTCCCGAGCCATTCACTAGCTTGACACGTAAGCAGGCACCCTACCATTACCCCAACACCGTGCATAGCCTCAAAACCAAAGGAATTACCGATTCTGAGCTGAAATGACAGAACCTCCTTTCGCAAGAAGAAGATAATAACTTGTTTGAACGCACAGGGAGAAACATCATGTTCCACGCCTGTAGTACCACTGAAACTCCTCGATTCCCAATTGACACGAGCGCTCAACATCGTATAAGAATGAGTAGGAAGGAAATAAAGGCACAAGCCTTAATGGAATCAATCCGCACGATAAAGGAATCATGGGAAATGCTCCTAACAGCCCTACAGCCTCTCGCAGATAAGTACATACCTCTCACTACCGATCCGCAAGACTCATGAGACCTAAGTGAACCTAGTGCTATGATACCATGTTGTCATGACCCAAAATCCATTAAAGGTCGTGATGGCACCTAACACCGCTGTTAGGCCAGCCAACCTTGACTAATTAAATTAATTACTCAATTTAGTATTTTTGAATCGAAATTTTCTTCAATTAAATAGTAAAGATAGAACTCATAGAGTAAGTGATAAATATTTTTGCAACTAATATTACTAAACAACCCATAACCACTCCCAAAACCTAGTGTCACAAGTGCATGAGCATTAACTAAAGAGTAAAATAAAATACAGCATCTATTCGGAATACAAGTTAGACAGGAAAATATAAATAACTCTGAAGGAGACTCTGTTGGCTGCGGATCGTAATATAGAATAAAGCTCACCTAAGTCCATGCATTTTAACCACACCTTTGCGCCCACAAGGCCGCTAGACATCTGTACCTGCACAAAAATGTGCAGCAAGTATAGCATGAGTACGTAAACAACATGTACCCAATAAGTGTCAAGCCTAATCTTGAAGAAGTAGTGACGAGAGGTCGACTTTGACACTCACTATGGGTCAATAATAATACAATAGAATATATTGAATTAAACATGATTTTTAGATGAACAACAATAATTTTCTTAACAAGCAGAAATAATTGATTCCTTAGATTTCAATAATTTCCAATATATCAATTAACTTTACAAGAAGCAATTAAAATATCAAGGTATCGTGTAATTATTATTATTAGGCACGATTTCTTCTGAGGTCGTACGGCCCGATCCAGAGTGTCGTGTATACTGCCGATGGATGTGCAGCGCGATCCATAGATGCATCTATACTGCCGAGGCGTTCGGCCCGCTCCACAAGAAAGGCGTTCGGCACATGGCACGCCTCCCCATGCGGAGCGCCTGTGGAGAAGTTTAGATAGTTGGTTTTTACACTTTGCATGAATTTTGCACTAGCGCCACGCACCCCGCGGCGCATGGCATGGCGCGGTAGTGCAGTTTTTCCAAAGTAATTTTTTTTATCACTTTTTGACTTCCATACTTGGTCCTCGACCCCCTAACGTGATCCCGACTTAATTTCTCGAGATTTTACTCAGATTTCAAAGCTCCAAATCATCCATTTTAGCTCCAAACTTGTTTCTTTACTCGAAATCACATCCTCCACAATATAACACACGTAATAAGTACAAAGTGCTAACAATTAGGCTAAAATACAATCAAAGTATAGTAATTAGAGAATAATATATAGCTAAAGACGTGAGTTCTTAGCCTACCATCGGCTTTGCCCGTCAAACGGGAGCATGCCGAACCGGTTGAGAAAGTAAGGATTTTTTAGCTTAAAAATGAGAGGTTACACGTAGTAACTAACGACGCAACCTCGCAGGTCCAAGATAAAATAGACCTGATTGACTAGCTCCGGACCGAGATGAACGAGATCAAAGCTACGGCCGAGACGCTGAGGAGCAGGATGGACCTCCTAGCCTCGGAAAAAGAAGCTACGAAAGAGGTGTTAGCGTCAGTCAAGGACCAGCTTCAGGTGGCAAAGGATAAGGCCGACAAGTGGTCTCGGCTAAATGATGAACTCTGGGCACAACTAGATTCAGCCGTCTCGGAACGGGATGACCTTGGCCGGGAATATACTGTGCTAAAGTCCAAGTTAGAGGCAACCTCGATTGATTCTTTCGAGGTCGAAGAAATGCAGGCTCAGTTTAAAATAGATATTGAGATAGTCGAGGCCCGTTTAATAATGAAGGCCAATTATATAAAGCGGTTGTCACGTAGGGAGACCCTCGAGGAGATTCACGTCCGGGGATTTGATCTATCGGCCGAGATCAAAGAGGTTCAAGAGGCTTGAGGCTGAGGCAAAAGAGCTTTATGAGCCCGAAGGTCCCGAAAGTTTTGGTGCCGAGTCGAGCTCCGGTGAAGATTAGGTGGAGATGCCTTAACTCCTTTTTTGTTTCCTTTTTATACATTTTCTTTTTTGTTTATTTTGAGGCCGTTTTATCGTGCCTTCGTAAATACTTTTTGAAATATCTATATAAATTTTACTTCAGCAACATGGTGTCTTTTACTTTTCAACATCTATTTGCAATTTTTTATTTGTGGATCGTCCTTAATGCCTTGGCATAGAATTAGACGTAATCTGGAGCATCCGTTCTTCGGAAGCCCGAATGAGGCTCGATTTTGATGGTAACTCCGAACTTTTCGTGGCTTCAAAATTTCGATAAAAAATGAAGGCCTTTAAGACACTTGAGTGTTTGGCCAAGTGTAACCCTTTAATAGGTTTTAATCATGCGTAAGGGACTTACTTTCTGAGTACGAACTTTGGACGTCTTTGAGCCATTTTAGGTTGGTCGTAGCCTTTCATGTTCGGGCCCTGCCTAATAGGCTCTGTGCCTTCAGGATTCAATAGTCCGAGCCATCTGATTTTTTATCGGACGATAGTCCCCGAGTCGGGGTAGCCCATGGGCTTTAGGATTTAGGATTCGTTGTTCGTTCTAAGTAATTAAACGGATGCATCGATGATCCGAAATGAGTAGTGATAAATTATAAAGAAAGCAAAGATTTATTTCATTGTTTTGTACGAAGAGTACATAATCGGAGGCGCATAATCCTTGTGCCACGGCTAGAGTGGGCTACAAGGGTACAGTTTGTTTGACCGTTTGACCCTTAAAATGAATCCTAACTACCAAGCCTTGGCTTTTAATATTAAGTGATAGCACCTTCTAAATATCCTAACCTAGGGGGTAATGGCCCCCAGTATTTGAGGCCGAACTTGTGAGGGCTCGAATACTGCTGGTTCGGTGTAGATGATCAGCAACTCTGACTTTAGGCCGGCCTTCAAAACTAAGGTAGCACATTTTATTTTTTCCTCGTTAAAAACATTGCCATAAAACCCACTTTGGGAAAAATCCGGTTCATGGGATAAAGAGTACAACACGTGCTTTTAGACCTAATAGTCACATTTACCCTCGGTCGAGTACCTGCACAAGTTAGTCCGTAATATATCAAAATTAAAAAGGGAATTGAGCTTGTACCTTAGCAGTAGTACCACTTTAAGTGTGTCACGTTCCATTTGTTTGATAGTTGTACACCGTTTCCAAACTCGAGTTTATATCAGCATTTCCCGATTATTCCAGCAACTATATACAGTCCTTGCCAATTCGGGCCCAATTTCCCATCATTTGGGTTCCTAGACACCAAGTCCCTGACTTGAAGATGTCAAAGGTTAGCTCTTCGATTGTAGTACCTACCTACTCGCTGCTTCTGGGTAGCCAACCGGACCAGGGTGGCTTCCCGCCTTTGGTCCAATAATTCCAGGCTTATGATCATGCCTCGCCATTTGACATTTCGGTAGCATACTGGAACCTGAGGCTTGGTTCCCCTACCTCGACCAGGATTAAGGCTTCTGTTCCGTAGACTAGAGAGAACGGGGTCGCTCCGGTACTCGACTTCAAAGTCATTTGGTATGCCCATAAGACTTCATGCAATATTTCCTTCCACTTTCCTTTCGAATCGATCAGTCTCTTTTTCAAGTTTTGGAGTATAGTTTTGTTCATTGATTCTTCTTGACCGTTACCAATAGTGTGGTAAGGCATTGATAATATGTTTTTGATTTTGTCGTCTTCAAAAAACTTACTTCCCTTGCTGCTGACGAATTATTTTCTGTTGTCTCAAACAATCTCAGTCAGTATTCCAAATCGACATGTTATGTGATCCCAGATGATGATGAGCTCTTTTTCCCGGACCTTCTCGAATGCCTGAGCCTTGACCCACTTATAAAAATAATTGGTCATGAGTAGTATTTATTGGACTTTACCGGACGCCCATGGTAGGGGACCGACGATGTCCATCCCCTACTTCATAAATGGCCATGGTGATAGGACCAGGTGGAGCATCTCTCCCAGTTGATGAATCATCGAGGCGTGTCTTTGGCACTCGTCGCATTTTCTCAAAATGTCTTTCGCATCCTTCTCTATTTCATTCCAGTAGTAACCAATTCTAATTAGCTTCCGAACCAGGGATTCTTCCCCCGAGTGGTTCCCGCAAGTGCCCTCGTGGACCTCTCTCATGGCGTATTCGGTCTCTCCTAGACCCAAGAACCTATCTAGTAGGCCGAAGAATGATCTTTCGAACAATTTCCCCTCGACCAAGCTGAACCTGGCAGCCTTGGTGTGCATGGCTTTTGTTTTCTTAGGATCCGATGGCAATTTTTCTGTCTTTAGGTAGTCTATGTATTTGTTTCTCCAATCCCAAGTCAAACTTGTTGAGTTTACCTCGGCTTGACATTCTTCTACCACCGAGTTCATCAGTTGTACCACAACCCCCGAGTCGAATTCATCGGAGTCGACAGATGACCCCAAGTTTGCCGATATTTTGATCCCGAGGTATATGTTGTAGAGTCAATTCCTTAAATTGGTGTAGGGTCACCTGCAATTTGTCCAAGTACCTCCACATCCATTCCTCCTTTACTTCAAATGCTCCGTTGACTTGATTTACGACAAGGAGGGAGTCACATTTGGCTTTAATCACTTCGGCCCCCAGGCGCTTACCCAGTTGTAGACCTGCAATCATAGCTTCATACTCGGCTTTATTGTTATTCAATTTTACAGTTCTAATAGACTATGTAATTACGTTACCCGCGTGTAGTTTTAATACGATACCGAGCTTGGACCCCTTCGCGTTGGAGGCATCGTCCGTGAATAGGGTCCATGTCCCCGAGATAGTCCCCAAAGTGAGTAGCAATTCCCTCTCAACCTCGGGTATCAGGGCAGGCATAAAGTCGGCCACGAAGTCCGCCAAAATATGAGATTTTATGGCAGTCCGGAGTTTATACTCGATATAATACCCGCTAATATCTATGGCCCATTTGTCTAGCCGGCCCAAGAGCTCAGGCTTATGCATGACATTCCTCAATGGGTAAGAGGTCATGACACATATGGGGTAGCATTGAAAGTATCGTTTTAATTTCCTAGAAGCGCTTAATAAGGCGAGTGATACTTTTTCTAGGTAAGGATACCTTGTTTCGGCATCGCCTAGGGTTTTACTAACATAATAAATAGGAAATTGTATACCTTCTTGTTTCCAAACCAGAACACAACTTATCGCCAAGTAGAGGCACAGTTGTTCATCTACCTTCCGAGTGTGCACCAAAGGGGGGCTCGTTAGGTATCGCTTGGGTTCTTCCAAAGCTTGCTTGCATTTAGGAGTCCAAGAGAAATTGTTTTTCTTTTTCAATAGTGAGAGGAAATGATGACTCTTATCCAACGATCTCGAGATGAACCAGCCCAACGCGCCTATCTGCCCGGTCAATCTTTGTAATGCCTTTACATTGTCGACTATACTGATGTCCTCTATGGCCTTTATTTTGTCGGGGTTGATCTATTGTCCCAGATTAGATACCATGAATCCGAAAAACTTGCCTGAGCCGACCCCAAATGCATATTTCTCTGTGTTTAGCTTCATATTGTACTTCCTCAATATGTTGAAGGTTTTCTACAAATGTTTCAATGGTCGTATACTCATAGAGACTTCACCAATATATCGTCAATATAAACTTCCATTGATTTTCCTATTTGTTCTTCGAACATCCGGTTGACTAAGCATTGGTATGTGACACCGGCATTCTTTAATCCGAACGACATTACGCTATAGCAGTAGGTGCCGAATTCGGTTATGAAAGAAGTCTTTTCTTGATTGTCCGGGTCTATCTGAATTTGGTTATACTCGGAGTAGGCGTTGAGAAAACTGAGTATCTCGTGTCCGGCCGTCGCGTTAATCATTCGATCGATGTTAGGGAAAGGGAAAGAATCCTTTGGACATGCCTTGTTTAAATCCTTATAATCTACACACATCCTTATTTTATTTCCTTTTTTAGGCACTACCACTACGTTAGCTAACCAATCCGGGTATTAAACTTCCCGGATGGAATCTATTTTCAGAAGTTTGGATATCTCATCCTTGATGAATGTGTGTTTGATCTCAGACTATGGCCTTCTCTTCTGCTTAATCAGATGGAACCTTGGATCCAAGATTAACTTGTGAGTGCTTACCTCAGGTGGGATCCCTGTCATGTCTAGATGGGACCAGTCAAAACAATCGGTGTTAACTTTAAGAAAATCAATAAGGTTTTTCCTGAGCTCTATGGTTAGCCTTGTGCCCAAGTATATCATTCGGTCCGGTAGGTGCTCGATCAATATAACTTGCTCCAACTCCTTGATCGTCGATTTGGTGGCATTGGTGTCATCGGGTGCTATGAATAATCTCGGGACACTGTAATCGTCCTCATCATCTGCTCCGTGCCCTTTCTATTTTTCCAACTCAGCTAAGGCTGATATCATTGATTGCTATTTAGTTTATTCTTTTTTGGTCGGTTTCGCGCTTTTTGATATTGAAACCGCGGGTACCGGGATCATTTCATCGATATCGAACATTTACCTTGCGGTCGGCTGTTCTCCATAGACCGTTTTGACTCCTCCTGGAGTGGGAAATTTCAGCACCTGGTGTAAGGTCGAAAGAACCACCCTCATGTTATGGACCCACGGCCTTCCGAACAAAGCGTTGTACCTCATATCCCCTTCGATCACATAGAACTTTGTGTCTTGGGTGGTCCTAGAAGTGTTCAACAGTAGAGTTATCTCACCTTTCATGGTATCGCATGCCATATTGAATCCATTCAATACCCGAACCGCCAGTACGATTTGATCTTGTAACCCCAGTTGCTCTACGACCCTCGATTTGATGATGTCGGCCGATCTACCTAGATCAATGAACTCACGCTTAACCCGAGATTTATTGATAAGTATAGATATTACCAGTGCATCGTTGTGAGGCTATACGATGCCCTCGATAGCTCATTTCGGGACGTAATCCAGTTTTCTCTCGTAATAGACACTTTAGTGCATTTATAATCGGCCCTTGGGGGACATCGATTCCCCCAATAATCATGTTGATTATGTGCTGAGGCTCCTGTTGATCGACCTATTTGTTGGCGTCCCTATTTCTGAAGTGGTTTTTGGATCCCTCGCTTAGGAATTCTCGAAGGTGCCCATCGTTGAGCAATTGAGCAACTTCTTATCTTTAACTTTCGGCAATCTTCGGTCCTATGACCGTTAATGCGGTGGTATTTACACATAAAATTAGGATCTCTCTGGGCAGGGTCGGACTGCAACGGTTGGGGCCACTTGGTCTCTTTGATGCACCATATGGCTGACATTATGCTTGTAGTGTCCACGTTGAAATTATACTTCGATAATCTTGGTGCCTCCTTACGCATGAGCGACTTGTCAAACCCACTGTTGCTCATCAGGACCCGGTCGCTTGGTCCTCGATCATTCCTCTTCTCGTTTCTTGTCGGGTGGTGCCCGGATCTGCTTACCCCCCCGATCCGCGTAGTACGGCTGATATCGATCTTAGACCAGACTCAGCTCCTGATCAATGGTTCTCTTAGATCTGTCATCGGTTCTGATGGGGTAAACAGATCCTGAAGGAAAGTTATGATACCATCTGCACGCATAGAAAACGAGTCGATAGAATTCGGAGGCAAGTTGTGATACTATATCATTGCCCCCTTGGACAAGGTTTCCCCAAATACTTTCAGCAACACCGACTCGATATCATCGTCTTCCAAGTCATTCCCTTTGATCGCACATGTATAGGAGGTTACATGCTCATTTGGATCCGTGGTCCCATTATACTTGGGAATGTCGGGCATTCGAAACCTCTTCGGGATCGGATTCGGTGTCGCGCTCGGGGGGGAAGGCTTCTGAATAAACTTTTTGGAGTCCCGTCCCTTAACTATCAGAGGCGCTCCCGGGATCTGATCGAGCCTGGAGTTGTACGTTTCAACCTTCTTGTTGTTGGCCTCAATCTTTTTCTCTCCTGACTCCACCCGTTTTGTCAATGCTTCAAGCATCTTCATTACCTCGAAAGTTTCCTCGTGCCTGAATTCAACCGGTTCCACGGCAACTTGTTCATCCCTCCGAGTATCTTCTCGGGACTTCTCGGGCTCGACCCTGTTAGGGGCATGGCTTTGGTTCTGCAACTGTTCTATCGCCGCTTGTTGAGCCTGCAACATTTCAAAAATCAATCACAGGCTCACCCTATCATCTTCACCTTCAGGCGCTTCTCGAGCCGCTGGCCAGGGTCCCTCGCGAATGTTATTTTCGTGATCAGTTGGTAAATTGATGTTGATAGGCCACCTACGAGTTAGCATCGCCGAGGTCGACGGCTGGAACACCATTGGGATCAACAGGAGGCACATCATTGCTAGGCATCACGTTATTATTCTCACCTTGATGGCCTAACTCATCGTCAACGTTCAAGTGAGCAGACTGAGAGTTTGACATCCTTAGGCTAACCTGGAATCAAAATTTCAAAGAACAAGCATAAAATATAGTGTGTTATGGAGATTCGTATAAAATCACCACTATTATCCTTAGCCCCACGGTGGGCGCCAAACTAGTTACCGCCAAAAATAAGTAACAATTAAATTTGTACGCGGTTTTAAGGATATGTAATTTAATTTAATACGAATAATTAAGAACAACAGGCAAATAGGTTAAAGATAAAATAAATAATCAAACCAATCGCAATATGATGACCAAGCCTGATCTTAGGTTGAACAACAAAATTCGTCCTCAATCGGATGTAGGCTCGATCGCGAATAAAGAAGAGAACAAATGAAGAACACTTTGAACAATAACTAGAAGACAAAAATAAACTTTATTGCTTTGATTTGCGTGTTAGAATAAAGAAAACTTTCCATTTTACGCAGTAGGGGAATTTGAATCCTAGTACAAGTCTAAATAAGGTAAAAATCTTCTTTTTCTGGTAAATGTTGATCCGCAGTTGATATCGGACGGGATTCGCGCCGTAATATCCGGTTCAGAGCGAATATTACGCCCCCTACTCGTCATGCATAACCATTCTCCGTGTTTCCTGAGTTCTAGAAACTATACTAGGTTTGAGTCTGTTATTTCACCATGTCAGATCCCAAGTACATCGTTCACTCCTCCCGGGTTTCGATATGAGAGGCCCTTGGGATTCGATTATAATTACGTCGAGCCGTGTTTCCCCTTTGTTTCCTCATCGGGGAATTAGGAAAAACTCTGCCCCGATTTTACCCGTACTCAGAGTTTATATAGGATGAAAGGTTGAAAGAGGCCATCAATGAATATGTTGTCTCATTCTTTACTTACTAAAAAGTTTATTCAGTAATCACATTACATTACTAAATCTTTTTTCGGTAAAGGTAAGTCCACATAATAATTCAATTTCACATGAATAAATCACCAAATTTTACATTTTGGTTTGGATTTTATTTGTCCAAGTCAAAATGGCTTACTCAGACTTCCATGTAATATAATAATGACGAGTACTTAGTAATTTTCTTGTTATCTATAATTAAAAAAAGAATACTTACAAAACAAAAGATGAACGGAGAAAGTAATTAGTATTGTGAGACTTAAATACATGCTTGTTCAGATAAATATATATATGCTTTAAATAGGTGAAAATGATGATTTCATGCGACGTATTAAGTGGGTCGAGGATGAGATCCACCCTATTAAGTTGAAAAAATCCTCTCAATGTTGTGGCCATTCAAATAATGATTCAATATTAGAATTTAGTGTTTGCTTTTATATTTTTATTTTTTTCTTATTTTCTTACATTTCTGAACCTTATTGATTGCATATTGAGACTATCGAAAAATAGGGTTGGGTATGATGTTTAGGTTGTGTCTAGCATATATTAAATCCTACACATAATAGGAAAGGTAGCGGAAGAGAGTCCAGGCTCCAAATTCGAGCCTATGAAAGAGTCACAACTTTGTATTTTATTATTTTCAGACTATTACATGGATTGTTGCAACTCTATCATTTATAATATTGTACTTGTTTTCGGCTATATGCGGGTTTAATTTCTTTTCTCAATTATTGGTGATTCTTAAAACTATCATACGATTCACTCAAAATTTATTTTGTTAAATTTTTTAAATATGTTTAAAAAAAATTATCAAATAAAATATTATTGGATTAATCAAATAATCTTAATTCTTGCATTAAATAGGTTGTCTACGTCACACCCCTAGAGGTGTGGTCCTTTCCCCAAATTTTATGTGAACATGAAATGCTTTGTGCATCGGATTACTTTTTTTTTTTTTCAAATAATCCTAATATAATTTTTTGGGATACAGACTATGGATTTCTAGAACATCTAGTAAAACATTATTTAAATCCTATTAATGAGTGAACATTCTAATCGACATTAAATAAGTGAAACGATAATGTTATTAATTTGTTAATAGGTGACAAGAATGTGTGCATCCAGTCTACAATCTTTTTTTTTTTGGCTAATGAAAGGAATGCTTTATATTAAAACATCTATAATCTTAAGGCAATGGATGGAATAACCATGACTATTTAAACTCCTTTGAAAACTCACAACTGACGATGGACAAGTGCTAACATCCTCCTGCAAGTGTAACCTGGTTTGAGGATTTACACGTGATTTTTTTATATGTTTTTTAGGTAGAGATGTGGCCCAATTAAGGTGGGTCTTAGAGTAAAAGAAGACAGATTAGACTCGACAGATTAATGAGTGGGGCAATAAAGGAATTTTAATGTCTAGATGCTGAACTATGAGATAGAGAAGAAGCCCAGAACAACTTGATGGGTTGAGCTGGGAGAACCAATTAAGAGCATTACGTTATGATAAAGAGAAGATAATTGTGCAAACATGTTTATCAAAACTTTGGCTCTGATACTATGTGAAAGAATCTGAACATTCAATCAAAAACTTTAAGACAATGAATGGAGTGGAGTATCTCTTGAGCATTCAATCTCCTTTGAAAATTTTTACCCAACCAATGATAGACAAGGGTCTGCGAATAGGCTAAATTGTGGCTATTTTACGTAAGAGTGTAAAGCTTATAAAATGAATTATGACTGTAAAGTTTATGGAATGAAATAAGTCACGTGCACCGCATATTAAATTAATGTTGAAGTGTAAAGTTTCATACATAAAACCAAAATTATTCTGCATTTTATATTAAAGAATCCACCTGATGATTCGAGATGAGCTTTCAGTCACGAACTCAGAAAAATATCACCATATAGCTCTCCTGCCACGAGCAATTAAATATTTTCTGTTTTCAATTCTCCCTTTTATATTTTTCCTTTTTCTTATTCTCGGCTTATGCCTAATGTCTTGGAATGTTAAATGAATTTTTATAATTTTCTTTTAACATTTTGTGCTTCTATTTTTATCAAGTTAATGTAGGAGATTAAAGTATTGAAACTAAGAGGTTTTGTATTCAGCTCCCTTCGTGAATTTATATCCAATTATATGTTGTTATTTTCCTAACTAATGTGTTTTGGAGGGTGGAAGTTGGTGCAATTGTTGCTATTTAAATATTGTAAATACTTCTTGTTATGTGACAAGATATCTCGTCATTTGTTTCGGGACTTTATTTCGCTAAGTTGCATATAAAAGTATTTTTTAAAAAATTTAAGTTGTTTGGCCAAGATAAAGAAGTACTTTTGGCCAGCACCAGAAGCAATTTTTCTTCTTTTGGGAAGAAGCAAAAAATTCTAGCTTCTTCCAAAAAGCAGAAACAAAAGCAAAAAATTAATTTATTCAAGACAAAACTACCCTCACCTTAAAATTTATACTTTTCAAATTATCCCTTACAAATTTTAAAAAAAAAATTCATATTTGTTTCTGGTTTTTATCATCTATTAAATTTAAAGATATCATATACATGTATCATATTGTAACTTTTCAAATTCTTTAATGACTTTTCTTGTTTTTGATTTTTTTTTTTGGTGTAATGTTTCACGACCCGAAATTTCCACCTTCGGGACCGTGATGGCGCTTAACATTTCACTTGCTAGGCAAGCCAACGTTAGAATAATCTTAACTATTTTTTAAACAAATCAAATTAAACGTATGTCAATTACTGACATAAAGTGCGGAAGACCATAACAACCGAAATATCCAAATACATCCCTGAATCTGATGTCACAAGTGCACGAGCTACTGGAATAATACAAATAAAGGTCTAAATAAAATTCAAGTTGTTTGAGAGATAATACATAGCTAAGATAAAGTATAAGGGGACTTCAGAACTGCGGATGCTGTGCAATTATACTTCAAGTCTCCTCTGGGTAGCTGAATTCGAGCAAGTCTATGGTACGCCGCTAGGACCAACTCCAAAATCTGCACAAGAAGTGCAGAGCGTAGTATGAGTACAACCGACCCCATGCACTCCGTAAGTGTCGAGCCTAACCTCTACGAAATAGTGACGAGGCTATGACAAGACACATACGTAAACAACTTGTGCAAGTATATACATATACGAAGCAATATTAAAAACAGTAATTAACAAATTTTACAAATTTGGAAGGAAACATGTGAAGGGAAATGGTATAAATATTTCAGCCAGTGAAGTGTCACGTAGCAGCCAAATAATTCACCAACAACAAAACAGGTAGCTGAAATATAAAAATGGTATGACACCACCCTTCGTGCTTTTACTCTCATCCTTCCCATGAAATAATAAATAAATAATATGAATGGCACGATATCACCCTTCGTTCTTTAACTGTAATGACTCGACTGGTCGTTATGAGCTCTAGTGCGTCATTCGGCGGTTTGAGGCCATAAGTAGCTTTACTTCAGGTATTATAACTTGTACGTGTGGTCGGAATTGAAATTCAGAAAATTCGGAGTTGATTTGGAGAGAACATTCTAATTCTGGAAGCTTTAAGTTGGAAGAATTGACTAAGGTTTAACTTTTGAGTAAACGACCTTGGAATCGAGATTTAAAAGTTCTAATAAGTTCGTATGATGATTTTGGATTTGGGCTTATATCTGGATCGGGTTTTGGATGACCCGCGAGAGTTTCGGCACCTATTGTGGAAAGTCGGTATTTTGGAAGAATTTCATAAATTTGGGTTGAACTGTATTTTAATATTATCGATGTCCGTTTGGGATTCCGAGTCTGAAAATAGCTCCGTATGGTGATCCTGGTCTTAGGAGCGCGTCCAGATGTGGATTCGGAGGTCCGTAGGTCATTTTGGGGTCTTTTAGCGAAAGTTGGAATTTGAAGGTTTTGGGAAGTTTGACCGAGAGTGGACTTTTTGATATCGGGGTTAGATTCTGATTGTGAAAGTTGGAGTAGGTCCGTAATATCGAATGTGACTTGTGTGCGAAATTCGAGGTCAATCGGACGTGATTTGATAGGTTCCAGCATCGATTGTAAAAGTTTGAAGTTTCAAAGTTCATTAGGTTTGAATTGGAGGGTGATTCGTAGTTTCGATGTTTGGCGTGATTTGAGGCCTCGACTAAGTTCGTAATGTATTTTGGGACGTATTGGTATATTTGGTTGAGGTCCCGAGGGCCTCGGGTGGATTCCGGATGGTTAACGGATCAAATTTGGACTTGGAAGAAAAACTGAAGCATCTGTCTTCTGGTGTAACTATACCTACGAGGTTTTGGCCGCAAGTGCGGAGCTACAGAACCGGCCAAGAGGGTCATAGAAACGGTTCTGGTTGGGGATGGCTGGGACCGTAGATGCAGTCGAGTTTCGCAGAAGCGGGACCGCACCTGCGCACGTGGAGCCGCAGAAGTGAAGACGCAGAAGCGCTTATGGGGCTGCAGATGCAGAGTTGAGGGGCCTGAAGGAGGACTGCAGAAGCTGTATTTCGACCGCACCTGCCGGACCGCAGAAGCGGTCAGGTGACCGCAGGTGCGAGAGGTCGCTGGGCAGTGTGCTCTTTTAAGAACGGGATTTGGCCCATTTTCTTTCATTCTCTCTTGGTTTGGGCGATTCTTGGAGAGGTTCTAGTGGAGGTTTTTATCATCAATGGCAAGGTAAGTTATCCCCACCTATTTTGAGTTAAATACATGGTTTTTATATGGATTCAAGCATGGAAATTGGTAGAAATTGTGGGATTTTTTGTAGAAAACCTAGAATTAGTATTTTTGGATAATTAGAAATAAATTATATATTTGAGTTCGTGAGGTTATGGGTAATGTTTATCTTCGAAAATTTTCGGAATCAGGCACGTGGGCCCGAAGGTAATTTTATCGACTTTTCGAGCGGAGTATATTCTTATTGGTTTGCACAATGTTTGACTAGTTTTGGAGCGACGGGCACCGGTTTGAGGTGTTAGAGCGGTGTTGAAGCCGGTTACAGAACTTCGTAGCGAGGTAAGTCTCCTGTCTAACTCTGTGAGGGGGAAACTACCCCTAGGTGGTATAATTAATATGTGTAACTTGATGCGGGGACTACGTACGCACGAGGTGATGAGAGTCCGCACGTAGTTAGATTCATGTTATTGTCCGGGTAGACTTAGGTTTACATCATGATGTACTTGTACTATAGAAATTAATCCTTGCGCGTCTAATTCTTCTATTTCACATTATGACTTGAGACTAGACATGCATAGAGTGATGGACTTGCTATTGTAGAGTTTTCGCAAGTTTTATGATTTGCCATGGAATAATAGTGTTCCTCTTACCGATTTCTCGCGCGTTATGCGTTGTCATCGAATAATTTTTCTTAAAAATTATAACTCACATGTTCATTTGTGAGTGAGGGTCAAGGACCCATTTAAACTTCTTATTCTAATAGGATCGGGTTATTCGCCTCGGCAGAATTTATGTACCACACTCTCATGGGAACGGACCGATCGCCTCGGCAGTTTAATAGATGCATCTATGGTTCGTGCCGTTCGACCCTCGGTAGTGCACAATTTAATACTTATATTGAATCGGGTAGTACGTCTCAACATTCCTCTAAAAAGTATCCTTATGGAATCGTGTGTAATATTTGGCAAGAAGCCAGAGTATCTGTGAGTCTTTCTATTTGGTGAGGTCCATTATACAGTTTATATATATATATATATATATATATATATATATATATATATATATATATACTCCGGTTGAGGAGGAATTTGCTAATTAAGAGCTAGAGTTTTTTGTAATGAGGATAATTTGTATCACATATTTACACTTGTTTATTTCATTTATTTACTCTGCCGCATATTTGTTCACCTTCTTACTATACCTGATATTATTGGACCACTAGTGAGTGTCGATGTCGACCCCTCATCACTAGTCCTCCGGGGTTAGGCTAGATACTTACTAGGTACACGTAGATTTACGTACTCATACTACACTTGCTGCATATTTTTGTGCAAATACTTTTATGTCCGGTGGTCCTTTGGGCACGGAGGCACGGATGATGCAGGGACTTGCCGCGAGCTGCATTTCAGGTTACGATCTACAGCCAGCAGAGTCTCCTCCAGAGTTATTTGTATTTTTCCTGTCTAATTTATATTCCGGACAGATGTTGTATTTTAGTTACTTCCTAGTAGATGCTCATGCATTCGTGACACCGGGTTTTGGGAATGCTTTTGGGTTGTTCTGTATTAAGGTTTTAAAAATATTGCCATTTACTTTGTAAATGTTATCTCTTACTATTTAATTGAAGGAAATTTACGATTTCAAAAATACTAAAATGAGTAATTAAGTTAAACTTTTATTTTTGGCTTGCCTGACAGTGGTGTTAGGCGCCATCACGACCTTTAATTTATTTTGGGTCGTGACAACTTGGTATCAGAGTGCTAGGTTTGTGTAGGTCTCATGAGTCATGAGAAAGTCTAGTAGAGTCTTGCGGATCGGTACCGAGACGTCTGTACTTATCTTCGAGAGGCTACAGGACTGTTAGGAGCACTTCCCTTCTTGATTCTTCATAGTGCGATTTGATTCCTTTGAGGCTTATGCCTTCATCTCTTTCCTATTCAATCTTATGCGACTTAAGGCGCTTGTTATCAATTGGGAATCGAAGAATTTAAATGGTACTGCGGAGGTGGTGCAAGATGTTTCTCCCTGCACACTCGAGCAAGTTATTATTGTCTTCTTGCGGAAGGGTGTTCTGTCATTTCGGCTCAGTAGTTGCATTTATGATGGTTTTGAGGCTATGCGTTGGTTGCCACGATGTTTGTAAGTTGTTATCGCACAGTAATGATATAATGGTAGGATGCTTGTCTAGGCATCGAGATAGTGAATAACCTGAAAGGAGGTTTTACTCAGTACATGATTTAGAGATTGAGTATTTTATTTTTGGTGGAGGAAAGGCAATCGGACTAAGAATGTTCAGATTTGGGTTGATGGAGTAACGAGACTTGGTATTTTCGAGCGTGGTGGAATTTTCATCTGTGATGTGGTGTGGTTGTCCTTGTTGAATGTGCTAAGTTCGCTGGTATTATGGTTTTCTTCAATTCGCCTTTAGGGCGGGGAATTATGAACTGGTGCCGGGGAAGCGGCTGTCAGAGATCGCAATATGCAGTGGTTCAGAATCGAATCGGTGTTCCTAGTGTTGATAGCTCGAGGAAGATGATCTTTGGGGAGGTTTAAAGTTGGTAGCGATCTAGAAATCCAAGTGCTACAGAGATGGATTTTTGATTTAAGGCAACAACTAGGCAGCGAAGGATGAGGAAGGTCATGTGGAAGGCGTCTTGCGGTGGTTAAATTTCTAAAAGTCTAGGTGTAAGAAACAGGAGTCGGGTAGTTGCTTAAATGAGAGGGTTTGACCAAAGTGAGAGAGTGGCAGAGTAACATATGGGCTCTGTGGTAGGATAGCTACACGCCTTGGGGAAAGTTTAGAGAGATTTGGGATTTGTGGTGGTCAGTGACTAGGTCTACGGACTAATTTGGAATATTGGCTACTATACTGAGGAAGATTGGATACGACAGGAAGGGGTTGCTTGATATGAAGAGAGATGCAACATGACTTCGGATTGGAATGTATCGTCGCACCTGTAGTTGATGTCAATGTGGAGTGAACGGACTTGCACAACTGGTGGAGGGGTACGGGCTCAGAATGGTTTATTGATTTCGTAGTAATTATACCCAGAGCAGCGTCGTTGGGAGATGTCGGCATGGAAATTTCCACAGGTAGGTTATCTCCTGTGAGAAGGTTAGCGGTTGCGTGGTGTTGACGAAGCTTTTACGAAGAATTCTATTGGCTATCCGATAAGAGGTCGAACATGTTAATATGGTAAGGGATTCATAACGTTCATGAAATGGTTAACAGGAAGATTTCGAGGAATTTGGCTGGTCGATTGTGCGAGGTCATGTCAATGAGGAAGAGGGAATCCTGGTAGGTCCCAGGGTCATTTAATGGTAGCTTCAAGCTAAGTGGGAGAGCCCCACCGCCTACGGTTGGATTGCATGGTTGTCTACTTGTGAGGTTTCTGGTTATCGGCATATTGGTGGGTTATTACGACTAAGGAAAGAGAGCATCAGTGGTGATTTGAGTAAAGGATTTGAGGAATATGTGCTATAATTGGCCTTATCGATTCATGTTCAGGCTTAGGGAAGAATCAGAGTTTATGCTTCATGTAGATGTGATGTACGAGGAAAGTAATTCAGCCGGGTGCTTCTTTGAGGGAGTGATTCATGTGCTAGCAGAGCCTTGGAGTTGATTATAATCGATACCAAGTAGGAGTGGGTGACTCTCAGCAACGGTCCTAGTGGATTCAAAATGTTAAAGTGCAGTTTCTAAGGAATTCGAGTCTGTAGTATGGTTAAGTACCAAGGTTTTGCAACGGGTTAGGAAATGAGTGTTCTATGTTATCTTCGGTCTGCGGTGTAGCATTGGAGGAATGGAAGAAAATGACTTCGGATTCATAAAGGAAATATCAGAATGGGTGTACCAGTTGAAGACGCGAATGTGCGCACATGGAGGGTATGAGATAGTTTGTGGGTTTTGAGACAACGTGGTCTCGTGAAATAGGGTCCTTCTGGATGAGTGCGAATTGGGTTTGTCATGTTTTGAATGGAGCTATTATTATTCCGAAGGAAAGTCCGGAGTAAAATAGAAGAAGTCGGATCAGTTAGTAATGGTTGGATCGGCATGATGTGGCAATGATCAGTTCCTTCAACGTGTTAAGTTTTACAGGTAGTTGTGGCAGTACGTGTGAGGCTTGACGACAACCGTAATTGATTTTACTTGGAGGCATTCGAGTTATTATGGCATGTTATTGTAGATGGATCCCGGAAGGGTCATGGTGGTTTGGACCACTACTTGGGGTTGTATTTTCTGCGGTTTGAGAATTTAGTTACGTGTTGCATTGGTTCTTCTGAAATGAGCAAAGTAAAAGGTTTCTATATGATGAAATATTTATTTTATTAGTGGATCAGGGGTTATTATAGAATTATGGTACTCTCACGTATTGGCATGTTAGCTGTAGTGAGCGGTATGGGAAATTAGAAGCTGAGGATCAAGGTTGCGATTCGATATCGACAATAATGTCACGAGCTCGGGCGAGCAGGAAAGGATTTAGTTAGTTAGAGTAAGCTGGTATTGTCTTTAGCATCACCTAAGATTGGCGCCCTGTGTAAGAGGCTTTGTGTACTGATTGCGGATTCTTGATTTGATTTACAGCATTAGTATGGCCGGTGGAATGGATGTGCAGACTTGTTACTTGGTACGGAAGGTCGAGGGAGCGTATCCCACGGGAAGATTGGATAAGTGTGACATATAGTCACTTGATTGATTAAAGATTGAAACCAAGTATGGAGATTTTGGTACTATCGCTAATGTGAGAGTTTAGGCCTGAAGGGCGCTCTCTTCAGTTGGCTGTGAATTGTGGGAGTTTGTTCCGGATTCGACGACTGTTCTTATGTGTCATGGGAAAGAGGCCGTTGTGGATCCTTGAGAGGTTATTTGCCCAAGCATGGTATGATCAGAATTAGTTTGAGGTCCGTTGATGGGTCCGATGTGAATGTGTACTCGACACCAGCTTGGGTGTGTTCATTCAACATAGCATTCCATATGGAGGAGCATTCGAGCGTTGGATGTTATTTTCGTTGTCAGGTATTTCATGTAATACTCTATTGTGCCGTGAGGGTTATGAGGCAGCTTGATTATTCGCACATATGTTGTGATCCTGTGTATCTTGCGGTGTTATATGAGCAGGATGGCTCTCGAGATGTAGGTCATTTATCGCACCTTAGTCGTGCTTGAGTTTTGTAGCATATGGCTCTACCCGTCTCCCCAGGATTTGTATTATGCACTTGGCGTGCTTATGGTTGATATTCGGGTATTTCGTAGGTATAAACATTTCTGGCTTGATGGGTATTTCCCTATTTATTATAATGTGTGGATCGGGTGGCACGCCACCACAGAGATGTTGTTTGGATCGGGTGGCACGCTGCCACGGGTATCATGGTTAGATCGTGTTGCATGCCGCAACGGTATCATGTGTGGATCGAGTTTCACGCTCCAACAACATTATGTTGAGTACAGTTCCCCATATCTATTCTTGTGTGCTCTATTTCTCACTTTCTGAGGAAGGTTCATAACATCATTTCGGTTGTTTAACTAGTTGCGTGGGTAGAGTAGCTCTTTCCAGAGTTCGTTTCCTTATGTATCACATTCGAGTTTGTAGTTTGTTGGAACCTAGTAGCATCATACGAGACTTTTGGCAGTGTCTGAGGTGGCTTATTATGTGAGCATCTCGTATTGGGGAAGACGAGGTTATTGGATATGGGATCAGTGCGATCAGATTTATATGAAGCATATTAAAGAGCAAATATCGTTATTTGGTTCATAATGAGGTGATGGTTCTTGTCAAGAGGAGAGACTCGATGATTTGATGACTTGGCAGTTGGTTATGAATTTCTATACATCTCTTCCGTCGTGGCGGCATCACAAGAGTTGGAACAGGATTTATATGTGTTATGAGGTGCGTTGTGGGCATCGGATTCGTGGAATTTCGGTTATTGTTATCAAAGGATTTTATTATGGTCATGTGAATTATGCGGTGCATGGTGTGAATTCAGTAAGGGTATACAATCACGTTTGGTACAATGTGTAATGATTGATACGGTGTTCGTATACTGGAAACAGGCCTAGTAGAGAATTTCAAATGTTGAAATTTGGCTCTAAGGCTAACTTGACTGAATAAAAGGGAGAATCTTCAGATTGCTCGAGCTAATGTGCTCAACTGGGTTGTGGTAGCATGGGTAGGTGCACGAGGTGTTGACTAGTGATTTCAGACAACTCCAGAGCAGTTCTTAGCACGTTCGAGGACGAACGTATGTTTAAGTGGGGGAGAATGTAACGACCTGACCGGTCGTTTTGAACTCTAGCGCATCATTCGGCGGTTTGAGGCCATGAGTAGCCTCACTTCGGGTATTATGACTTGTACGTGTAGTCGGAATTGAAATATGGGAAATTCGGAGTTGATTTGGAGAGAAAAATTATAATTTCGGAAGCTTTAAGTTAGAAGAAATGACTAAGGTTTAACTTTTGAGTAAACGACCTCGCAATCGGGATTTGAAAGTTCCAATAAGTTTGTATGATGATTTTGGACTTGGGCGTATATCCGGATCGGGTTTTGGATGACCCGGGAGCGTTTCAACACCTATTGTGGTAATTTCATATTTTGGAAGGATTTCATAAATTTGGGTTGAAGTGTATTTTAATGTTATCGATGTCCGTTTGGGATTTCGAGTCTGGAAATAGCTCCGCATGGTGATTTTGGTCTTAGGAGCGCGTCCGAATGTGGATTCGGAGGTCCGTAGGTCATTTTGGGGTCTTTTGGCGTAAGTTGGAATTTGAAGGTTTTGGGAAGTTTGACCAGGAGTTGACTTTTTGATATCGGGGTCGGATTCCGATTCCGGAAGTTGGAGTAGGTCAGTAATGTCAAATGTGACTTATGTGCAAAATTTGAGGTCAATCGGACGTGATTTGATAGGTTCCGGCATCGATTGTAGAAGTTTGAAGTTTCAAAGTTTATTAGGTTTGAATTGGAGGGTGATTCATAGTTTCGATGTTGTTTGGCGTAATTTGAGGCCTCGACTAAGTTCGTAATGTGTTTTGGGACATGTTGGTATATTTGGTTGAGGTCCCGAGGGCCTCAGGTGGATTACGGATGGTTAATGGATCGAGTTTGGACTTGGAATGAAAGCAGAAGCATTTGTCTTCTGGTGTAACCGCACCTGCGAGGTTTTGGCCGCAGGTGCGGAGACGCAGAAGCGGTTCTGGCTGGGGAAGGCTGGGACCGCAGATGCGGTCGAGTTTCACAGAAGCAGGACCGCACCTGTACACGTGGAGCCGCAGAAGCGAAGGCGCAGAAGCGTGTATGGCGCCACAGATGTGGAGTTGAGGGGCCTGAAGGAGGACCGCAGAAGCGGTTAGGTGACCGCAGGTGCGAGAGGTCGCTAGGCAGTGTGCTCTTTTAAGAACGGGATTTGGCCCATTTTCTTTCATTCTCTCTTAGTTTGGGCGATTCTTGGAGAGGTTCTAGTGCAGGTTTTTATCATCAATGGCAAGGTAAGTTATCCCCACCTATTTTGAGTTAAATACATGATTTTTATATGGATTCAAGCAAGGAAATTGGTAGAAATTATGGAATTTTTGATAGAAAACCTAGAATTTATATTTGTGGATTTTGACCACGAATTTGGGCATGGAATTGGAAATAAATTAATATTTGAGTTCGTGAGACTATGGATAATGTTTATCTTCAAAAATTTTCGGAATCCGGGCACGTGAGCCCGAGGGTAATTTTATTGACTTTTCGAGTAGAGTTAGGAATTTCTCTAAATTGATTTGTTATGAGTATTAGAGTATATTCTTATTGGTTTGCACATTATTCGACTAGTTTTGGAATGACGGGCACCGGTTTGAGGTGTTAGAGCGGCGTTACAGCCAGTTACGGAACTTCGGAGCGAGGTAAGTCTCCTATCTAACTCTGTGAGGTGGAAACTACCCCTAGGTGGTATATTTAATATGTGTAACTTGTTGAGGGGACTACGTACGCATGAGGTGATGAGAGTCCGCACGTAGTTAGATTCATGTTATTTTTCGGGTAGACTTAGGTGTACATCATGCTGTACTTGTACTATAGGGATTATCCTTGCTCACCTAATTCTTCTATTTCACATTATGACTTGAGACTAGACATGCATAGAGTGATGGACTTGCTATTATAAAGTTTTCGCGAGTTTTATGATTTGCCACGGAATAATGGTGTTCCTCTTATGGATTTCTCGCGCGTTATGCGTTATCATAGAATAATTTTCCTTAAAAATTTTAACTCACATGTTCATTCGTGAGTGGGGGTCAAGCACCCGTTTTAACTTCTTATTTTAATGGGATCGGGTCGTTCACCTCGGCAGGATTTATGTACCACACTCTCATGGGAGTGGGCTGATCGCCTCGACAGTTTAATAGATGCATCTATGGTTCGTGCCGTTCGACCCTCGGCAGTGCATAGTTTAATATTTATGTTGGATCGGGGCCGTACGCCTCGGCATTTCTGTAAAAAATATCCTCATGGAATCGTGCGTAATATTTGGCAAGAAGCCAGAGTATCTGTGAGTTTTTTATGTAAATTTCCCCCGGATTCGAATTATAACAATCTGCTTGGTGAGATCCAGTATAGACATATATATGCTCCGGTTGAGGAGGAATTTGCTAATTAAGAGCTTGAGTTTATTGTAAGGAGGATAATTGTACCACATATTTACACTTGTTTATTTCATTTATTTACTTTGCCTCATATTTGATCACCTCCTTACTGTACTTGATATTATTGGACCACTAGTGAGTGTCGATGTCGACCCCTCGTCACTTCTTCTCCGGGGTTAGGCAAGATACTTACTGGGTACACGTGGATTTACGTACTCATACTAAACTTGCTGCACATTTTTGTGCAGGTACTTTTATGTCTGGTGGTCCTTTGGGCACAGAGGCACGGATGATGCGGGGACTTGCCGCGAGCTGCATTTCAGGTTACGATCCGCAGCCAGCAGAGTCTCCTCTAGAGTTATTTTTATTTTTTCTGTCTAATTTATATTCCGGATAGATACTATATTTTAGTTGCTTCCTAGTAGATGCTCATGCATTCGTGACACCGGGTTTTGGGAATGCTTTTGGGTTTTTCTGTATTGAGGTTGTAAAAATATTGCCATTTACTTTGTAAATTTTATCTCTTACTATTTAATTGTAGGAAATTTATGATTTCAAAAATACTAAAATGAGTAATTAAGTTAATCTTTTATTCTTGGCTTGCCTGACAGTGGTGTTAGGCGCCATCACGACCTTTAATTGATTTTGGGTCGTGACAACTTGGTATCAGAGTGCTAGATTTGTGTAGGTCTCATGAGTCATGAGCAAGTCTAGTAGAGTCTTGCGGATCGGTACGGAGACGTCTGTATTTATCTTCGAGAGGCTACAGGACTGTTAGGAGCACTTCCCTTCTTGATTTTGGGTCATGACATTAACTCTCTTTCTTGTCACAGTATGATGAATAAATAATTTAAATGGCACGGCATCACCCTTCATGCTTTAACTCTCTTCCTCACTTTATAAATCAATAAATAATAATGTGAAAATGGCACGACATCACCCTTCATGCTTTTACACTCTTCCTCATCATAACAATGATAATATAAATTCGGAAGAGTATTTTAAATGTGGGGATCTATACTTATCAATCAATTTAATACTAGAATACCGACCTCTCCTTCCAAAATATTCAACAATAATTAAATTTGCAATAATTTCATGAATAATGATCAAATAAACAATAAGAAACTTAAGTGGGGCCCATATCTTGAAATCCTAGAAAAGTTATAAAATATGAACGCCCATTCAACCACGAGTCCAACCATATAAATTTTATCAAATTTCGACATCAACTCGACCTTCAAATCCCCAAATCTTATTTTCAAATTCCTAGGCCCAAATCCTCGAATTTCACCTCAAAAACACGTAATCTAGTTGGAATACTCAATGATAATTCAATATTATTGACTAACAAGAATCACAAGTGACTTACCTCAAGTTTTCCCATGAATTCTCGCTCAAAAATTGCCCCAACCCGTACTTGAAATGTCCAAAAATGAGAAAAATCTCGAACTCTTTCAATTTTATTATGTCCAGGGATTTTCGCTTCTGCTGTGCATTTGGCCGTATCTGCAGTCTCATGGATGCGAGGATGGTTGTCGCTTCTGCGGGCTGGCTCACTTCTGCAGCTGCGGACAAGAGTCCGCTTCTGTGAAGAAGCCTTCCCTCTCGCCTTCCGCTTCTGCGATGGATCAGGCGCTTCTGCGAGCTCGCACCTGCGGTCAAAATTCCGCAGGTGCGATTGCACCAGAAGGCCAAAATTTTAGATTTTTCTTATGTACAAATTTTGATGTGTTAACCATCTGTAATCCACCCGAGGCCCTCGGGACCTCTACCATATATACCAACAAGTGCTAAAATATCATACGGACCTACTCGGGGTCTCCATCATGTCGAACAACGTCAAAACCACAATTCGTACCTCGATTCGAACTTAATAAATTTATGAAAATTTAAATTCAAAATCTCACGCCGAAACACGTCAAAACAGTCCGGAATGACCTAAATTTTTGCATGTAAGTCTCAAATGACATAATGGAGCTATTCCAACTTTCGAAATCGAAATTCGAGCCCGATATCAATAAAAGTCAAATTATGGTCAAACATTAAAATCTTTAAGCTTTCAAACTTCCAATTTTCAATAAATGACGATAACTCAACCTAGGGACCTCTAAATTAAATTCTGGGCATACGCCCAAGTCCTAAATTACGATACGGACTACCGGAACTGTCAAAATACTGATACGGGTCCGTTTACTCAAAATGTTGACCAAAGTCAACTTAAGTGAGTTTTTAAAGCACTATTTTACATTTTTATCAATTTTTCACATAAAATCTTTCCGAAAAAATATGCAGACTGCGCATGCAAGTCGAGGAATGCTGAATGGTGCTATTCGAGGTCTCAGAGCACAGAATTGAATGCTAAATTTAAAGATGACCTATCGAGTCACCACATTTTCTACCTCTAAAACAAACGTTCGTCCTCGAACGGAATTAGAAAAGTACCTGGGATGGTGAAAAGGTATGGATATCTACTCTGCATGTCCGACTCGGACTCCCAGGTAGATGCTTCAATCGGCTGACCTCTCCATTATACTCGAACTGATGGATAACTCTTAGACCTTAACTGTCGGACCGCCGGGCTAGAATAGCTACCAGCTCCTCCTCAAAGTCAAATCCTTGTCCAATTGGACTGAGCTGAAATCTAACACATGGGACAGATCACCATGATATTTCTGGAGCATAGACATATTGAACACCGGATGAACTGATAAACTAGGTGGTAGTGCAAGCCTATATGCTACTTCACCCACCCTTTCAAGAATTTCAAAGGGTCCGATATACCTAGGGCTCAACTTGCCCTTCTTTCTGAACCCCATTACACTCTTCATAGGTGAAACCCGGAGCAATACTCTTTCTCCAACCATGAATGCAACATCACGAACTTTACGGTCAACATGAATCTTTTTCCTAGACTGAGCTATGCGAAGTCGATCCTGAATAATCTTCACCTTATCCAAGGCATCCTGTACCAAAATCGGTACCCAACAACCGAGTCTCTCCCGGTTCAAACCAGCCAGATGGCGAACGACATCGCCTCCCGTATAATACTACATATGGAGCCATCTGAATGCTTGACTGGCAGCTGTTATTATAGGAAAACTCTGCAAGCGGCAAGAATCGATCCCAAGAACCTCCGAAATCCATAACACAAGCGCGAAGCATATCTTCCAACATTTGAATAGTGCGCTCGTATTGTCCGTCCGTCTGAGGATAAAATGTTGTTCTCAACTCAATCCGCATGCCTAAATCACGTTGTACATCCCTCCAGAAGTGCGAGGTGAACTGCGTACCTCGATCAGAAATGATAGACACGGGCACACCGTGAAGGCGGATAATTTTGCGGATGTAAATCTCCGCTAACCGCTCTGAAGAATAGGTAACTGCTACTGGACTGAAATATGATGACTTGGTCAACCTGTCCACAATGACCCATACTGCGTTGAACTTTTTCTGAGTCCGTGGAAGCCCAACAACAAAATCTATAGTGATACGCTCCCATTTCCACTCAAGAATTTCTAACTTTTGAAGCAAACAATCAGGTCTCTGATGCTCGTACTTGACTTGCTGACAATTTAAACACTGAGCTACATATGCAACTATATCCTTCTTCATTCTCCTCCACTAATAATGTTGCCGCAAATATTGATACATTTTGGCGGCACCCGGATGAATAGAATACCGGAAACTGTGGGACTCCTCAAGAATTAATTCACAAAGCCCATCCACATTAGGCACACAAATACGACCCTGCATCCGCATAATTCCATCTTCCCCCACAGCAACCTGTTTGACACCACCGTGCCATACCGTGTCCTTAAGGACAAACAAATAAGGATAATCATATTGTCGCTCTCTGATGCGCTCATACAAGGAAGACAGAGCGACTGTGCAAGTTAGAACCCAACTGGACTCTGAAATATCTAACCTCACGAACAGATTGGCCAATGTCTGAATATCTGCGGCTAATAGACTTTCACCAACCGGAATATATGCAAGGCTGCCCATACTCACAGCCTTTCTACTCAAAGCATTGGCCACCACATTGGCCTTTCCGGGGTGATACAAAATGGTAATATCATAGTCTTTCAACAACTCCAACCATCTTCTCTGCTTCAAATTGAGATCTTTTTGTTTGAACAGATACTGCAGGCTATGATGATCAGTGAATACCTCACACGAGACACCGTAAAGGTAATACCTCCAAATCTTCATCGCATGAACAATGGCTGCCAATTCTAGGTCATGAGCAGGGTAATTCTTCTCATGAACTTTCAATTGCCGCGACGCATATGCAATCACTCTACCATGTAGCATTAATACTACACCAAGCCCAATGCGAGATGCATCACAATATACCGTATAAGATCCTGAACATGTAGGCAATACCAACACTGGCGCCGTAGTCAAAGCAGTCTTGAGCTTCTGAAAGCTCAACTCACAGTCGTCTGACCATCTGAATGGGGCACCCTCCTGGGTCAATTTGGTTAATGGGGATGTTATAGATGAAAACCCCTCAACAAACCGGCGACAATAATCTGCCAAACCAGGAAACTCCGGATCTCTGTAGCTGAAGTAGGTCTAGGACAATTCTAAACTGCCTCAATCTTCTTAGGATCCACTTTTATGCCTTCTGCAGATACAACATGCCCCAAAAAGGCAACTGAGTCTAACCAAAATTCGCATTTTGAAAATTTGGCATATAACTGATTATTCTTCACAGTCTGACGCACAATCCGAAGATGTTGCTCATGCTCATCTCGACTGCTGGAGTAAATCAAGATATCATCAATGATAACAACCACAAAAGAATCCAAATAGGGCTTGAATACCCAGTTCATCAAATCCATAAATGCTACTGGGGAATTTGTCAGCCCAAATGACATCACTAGGAATTCGTAATGCCTGTACCGAGTTTTAAAAGTTGTTTTAGGGACATCGGATGCCCTAATCTTCAACTGATAGAAACCAGACCTCAAATCGATCTTTGAAAATACCTTGGCACCTTGAAGTTGATTAAATAAGTCATCAATTCTTGGCAACGGATATTTGTTTTTGATAGTGACCTTGTTCAATTGCCTATAATCTATAACCATTCTCATCGACCCATCTTTCTTATTCACGAACAACAGGGGCGTATCCCAGGGCGAGACACTAAGTCTAATGAAGTCCTTATCAAGCAAATCTTGTAACTGTTCCTTTAATTCTTTCAACTCTGACGGGGTCATATCGTTTGGTGGAATAGAAATGGGTTGAGTACCCAGAGCTAAATCAATGCAGAAGTCAATGTCTATGTCGGGTGGCATCCCCAGCAGATCTGCAGGAAGTACCTCTGGAAATTCACGAACAACTAGTACTGAGTTCATGGAAGGAACCTCCGTACTAGAATCGTGAATATGAGCCAAATAAGCTAGACAGCCCTTCTCGACCATACGTCGAGCCTTCACATAAGAGATAACCCTACTGGTAGAATGGCCAGGATTCCCTTTCCACTCTAATTGAGGCAACTCCGGCATGGCTAAGGTCACCATTTTGGCATGACAATCTAATATAGTATGATAAAGTGACAGCTAATCCATACAGAATATGCCATCAAAATCTACCATATCAAGAAGTAGAAGATCCATGCTAGTCTCAAGACTCTCAATAGTAACCACACACGAATGATAGACATGATCTACCATACCAGAATCTCCCATCGGTGTGGACACACACATAGAATCACTCAGAGAATCACGAGGCACAACCAGATATGAAGCAAAATAGGAAGACACATAGGAATAAGTAGATCCCGGATCAAATAGAACTGAAGCATCTCTATGGAAAATTAGAACAATACCTGTGATCACGGCATCAGACGACTCGGCCTCAGGCCTAGCTGGAAAAGCATAAAATTGGGGCTGGGCCCCACCACTCAGAGCTATATCTCTGGGATGGCCTCTAACTGGTTGGCCTCCATCTCTAACGACCTGACCTCCACTTCTAGCTGTCTGACCCCTTCCTCTAGCTGGCTGGGCGGATGGCGGAATAGATGGTGCTGGAATCATAGCACGAGAACCCTGTTGTTGCATGCTGTCCTGAGACCTGGGGCAAAATCTAGCAATGTGCCTAAGGTCCCCACAAGTATAATAAACCCTCAGCTATTGTGACTGCTGACCCTGAAATTGGCAATGTCGACCTGGATAACCACTCTGATGACTCTGGATCGGAGGTGCACTAATAGGAGCTGGTGGTGCACTGTAAGCTAACTGGTCAGGATGAGACACAATAGGACCACGATTCCCTGAAGCACCATGAGATGCCTGGAGTGCTGACTGAAACGGCTTGGGAGGATGGCCTCTACCAAAATTACCCCTGCCTCCAGACGAGGCACCACTGAACCCATCGAACTAACGAGGTCTCTTATCAAATACCTATCCCCTTTCCTGCCCATCTCTATCCGTCTAGCAACATTTGCAGCCGCCTGAAAGGAAGTATCACTTCCGGTCTCCTTGGCCATCTGAAGCCTGATAAGGTAAAGGAGTCCCTCAATGGATCTCTTTACCCTCTCCCTCTCAGTAGGGAGCAAGATAGTAGCATGGCGGGCTAGATCTACAAAACGGGTCTCGTACTGAGTAACAGTCATACTGCCCTGTTGGAGATGCTCAAACTGTCTACGGTAATCCTCTCTAAGTGTGACATGGAGGTACTTCTCTAGATATAGCAGAGAGAACTGATCCCAGGTAAGTGCAGGAACCCAGCTGGTCTGGTCAACATATAATCTTCACCACCTCTTGGCGGAACCCGTCATACGAAACACAGCAAAATCCACCCCATTGTTCTTGACTATACCCATGTTCCGCAGCACCTCATGGCAGTGGTCAAGATAATCTTGTGGGTCCTCATAAGGTGCACCACTGAAGTGAACTGAAAAGAGCTTAGTAAACTTGTCCAACCTCAATAAAGCCTCAGAAGACATGGCGGGCCTATCACCGGCCTGTGCCGGATCCGCCGGCTGAATTACCCCAACTGGCGGGGCTGCTGGAGCCTGATACTGGGGAGCCATCAGCTCTGGAGTGGGAGTAGTGGGAGTCTGCGCTCCTCCCCCGGCCTGTGAGACGGCTGGTGCCACTGAAAATGTACCATTCTGGGCCACACCCTCCATAAGGCTCACCAAATGGACTAGAGCGTCCTGAAGCACCGGAGTAGCTATGAATCCTTCTGGGACCTGAACTGCTTCAACAGGTACAGTCTGAGCTGGATCCTCCGCTTCCAAATCCACTTGAGGTTCTACAACAGGTGTTGCTGCTCGAGCTCTAGACTGAGCTCTACCTCTGCCTCTACCTCGGCCTCTACCCCTGGTCATAGTTGCCATTGGGGGCTTTGGCTCCTGTCCGGCGGTATATGTAGTACGTGTTCTCGCCATCTGTGAGAGAACAAGAATAGAATGGTTCAATCATCCTTGATAAAACAAAATCGCACAACATAATAAGAAAGAAGTGATATTGTTCCTAAACTTCATAACCTCTGAAAGATAAGTACATACGTCTCTGTACCGATCCTTCAGACTCTACTAAGCTTGCTCGTGAATCATGAGACCTAAGTAACCTAGTGCTATGATACCAACTTATCACGACCCGAAATTCCCACCTTCGGGACCATGATGGCACCTAACATTTCACTTACTAGTCAAGCCAACGTTAGAATAATCTTAATTATTATTTTTTTAAACAAATCAAATTAAACGGATATCAATTACTGACATAAAGTGCGGAAGACTATAAAAACCGAATCATCCAAATACATTCCCGAATCTCGTTTCACAAGTGCACGATCTACTAGAATCATATAAATAAAGGTTTGAATAAAATTCAAGTTGTTTGAGAGATACTACACAGTTAAGATAAAGTAAAAGGGGACTTCAGAACTGCAGACGCTGTGCAATTATACCTCAAGTCTCCTATATGTAGCTGAATCCGAGTAAGTTTATGGTACGCTGCTGGGACCAACTCCAAAATATGCACAAGAAGTGCAAAGTGTAGTATGAGTACAACTGACCCCATGTACTCCGTAAGTGTCGAGCCTAATCTCGACAAAGTAGTGACGAGGCTATGACAAGACACATACGTAAACAACATGTGCAAGTATATACATATACGAAGCAATATTGAACACAGTAATTAACAAGTTTTACAAATTTGGGAGGGAACATGTGGAGAGAAATGGTATAAAAATTTCAGCCAGGGAAGTATCACGTAGCAGCCAAGTAATTTATCAACAACAAAATAGGTAGTTGAAATATAAAAATGACACGGCACCACCCTTCGTGCTTTTACTCTCATCCTTCCCATGAAATGATAAATAAATAATATGAATGGCACGGCATCACCCTTCGTGCTTTAACTCTCTTTCTTGCCACAGTATGATGAATAAATAATTTAAATGGCACGGCATCACCCTTCGTACTTTAACTCTCTTCCTCACTTTATAAATCAATAAATAATAATGTGAAAAAGGTACGACATCACCCTTTGTATTTTTACACTCTTCCTCACCATGACAATGATAATATAAATTCGGAAGAGTATTTTAAATGCAGGGATCTATACTTATCAATCAATTTAATACCAGAATATCGACCTCTCCTTCCAAAATATTCACAAATAATTAAATTAGCAATAATTTCATGAATAATGATCAAATAAACAATAATAAACTTAAGCAGAAATATCTTAATTAAATAGGCAATTATTCACAATGAACAAACTCCACCAGTATGCTTTGACTCAACCACAACGCATAAATACTTGTCACCTCACATATATGTTGTACCCACACATAAAATCACGTAGAAAATAGACAAACAAGTCCTACTCCCTCAAGTCAAGGTTAACCACAACACTTACCTCGCTTTGCAACTAACTCAAGATTTCAATAAACTTTTGCCACGCGAATTGGTGTCTGAATGCCTCGAATCTAGTCACAAACAATTCAATATACTCAACACGAATTATAGAAACAAGTTCTATATGAAAATTCTAAATTTTTCAATTAAAATCTGAAATTCAACTCAAAAGTTAACAGTGGGGCCCACGTCTCAAAACCCGACAAAAGTTACAAAATGTGAACGTCCATTCAACCGCGAGTCCAATCATATAAATTTTACCGAATTTCGACATCAACTCGACCTTCAAATCCCCAAATCTTATTTTCAAATTCCTAGGCCCAAATCCTCAAATCTCACCTCAAAAACACGTAATATAGTCGGAATACTCAATGACAATTCAATATTATTGACTACCAAGGATCACAAGTGACTTACCTCAAGTTTTTCCGTGAATTCTCGCTCAAAAATTGCCCCAACCCATACTTGAAATGTCAAAAAATCAGAAAAATCTCGGACTCATTCGATTTTATTCTGTCCAGGGATTGTTGCTTCTGCGATGCATTTGGCCACATATGCGGTCTCACAGATACAAGGATGGTTGTCGCTTCTACGGGCTAGCTCGCTTCTGCGGACTCGCTTCTGCGGAGGAGTTGTCCGCTTTTGCGAAGAAGCCTTCCCTCTCGCCTTCCGCTTCTGCGATGGATCAAGGGCTTCTGCGAGCTCGCACCTGCGGTCAAAAACCACAGGTGCGATTGCACTAGAAGGCCAAAATTTCAGATTTTTCTTAAGTCCAAATTTTGATTCGTTAACCATCTAAAATTCACCCGAGGCCTTCGTTACCTCTACGGAATATACCAACAAGTCCTAAAACATCATACGGACCTACTCGGGGTCTCAATCATGTCGAACAACGTCAAAACTTTAATTCGCACCTCAATTCGAACTTAATGAATTTATGAAAATTTAAATTCTAAAACTCGCACCGAAACACGTTAAAACAGTCCGGAATGACCTAAATTTTTGCATGTAAGTCCTAAACGACATAACAGAGTTATTCAAACTTTCGGAATCGAAATCCGAGCCCGATATCAATAAAAGTCAATTTGTGGTCAAACTTTAAAATCTTTAATCTTTCAAACTTCCAATTTTCAATAAATGGCAATAACTCAAGTTAGGGACCTCCAAATTAAATTCTGGGCATATGCCCAAGTCCCAAATTACGATACGGACCTATCGGGACTATCAAAATACTGATTCGGGTCTGTTTGCATAAAATGTTGATCGAAGTCAAGTTAAGTGAGTTTTTAGAAGCACTATTTTAAATTTTTATCAATTTTTCACATAAAAACTTTTCGGAAAAATATACAGATTGCGCACGCAAGTCGAGAAATACTGAATGGTGCTATTCGAGGTCTCGGAGCACAAAATTGAATGTTAAATTTAAAGATGACCTATCGGGTCATCACATAATGTCTTGTAACTTTTCAAATTATCTTCTTCTTTTTTCACACTAAAGTAAATTATCTACATCCTTCTTTGGATTATCAATTCTCTTCCTACAAATAATTATTTATAATTTCTTCTGTTATAGACTATTAGTTCTCGAATCTTTAATACAGTTATCAAATCTAATTTGTGAAAATTACCTACAAATAGGTAATAAATTTACAATTTGATCGCATAATGTATCTATATATTATTAAAAGATGAAGAAAAAACATCCACATTAAGCCAAGTGGGAGTCTCACAATAGGCCGCTTGATAATTTATGACAAAGTTGGTTAGGTTAGGTAATAATTAGTTTCTTTTTTAATTTAAATTTTTTAAAAAAAATTAAATTATACATTATGTTGTTAATAATTAGTTACTCTTTAAAATTATTTTTATTTTACGCTCAATGCCATATTTCAAGTTTGACACTCAAAATCATCTAGTTACAACTACTATGGCTATATATAATTTCATCCGACGATATTCTTCTACCGATAAGGAATTCAACTATTATGCTAATGAAGAAATTACTGCAAAGATTGAGGAAGGAGATGGGTATTATGATATTCCTTTAGAAATGCAAGACAAGTCTTCTACTAATATGGAGGCGTTGTGTGATAGATGTAGAGATGAAATTGTTGAAAAATATTATCATGTTTAAGTAACTTTACTTATTATTTCATGGTGGATTATCAGTATATAGTAATTTGTGGAATAGACTTCTAATTCATACTAAATGATATATTTTGATTATTCAAATCACTATGTAACAATAAGTAATTATGCTAGATAATATTATATGTTTTGGTATAACTATATATGTAAAATTTAGTTAAATCTTTATTATATTTGTTTACTTTATGTTTTATATTTTAATTAAATAAAAATAATAATAAAAGTCTCTTACGATAAATATTTAAGTTTATTTTTCTCTTAAAAATAATTATAAGACCTTGGTACTATCCTTTTTTGTAATTTGACGCTCAAAAGCACTTTTTAAAAAGATTGGTCAAACACAATTTGTTTACCAAATGTTGCAAAAAGTACTTCTTAAATGAATTAGCCAAACATAAACTGTTTTTTTTCAAAAGTACTTCCGGAAAAAGTATTTCTAAAAAAAATACTTTTTAAAATAAGCAGATTTTGGCAGCCTGGCCAAAAACATGCTCTTAAACTAGCTTTTCAAAGCATCCATATTAATGCAAACCATGCTTTACTAAGTTCTATCTACGACACCATTTGTTCTATGTGACTGCTTGACTTTAATGGAGTCAGTTATAAGCAATAGCATTATGATTGTTAAACTAACACGTAACTGTTTAATATTGCTACGTAAATACGTATTTGCTTATTTTCAACATCAGTATTTGTTAAGTAAAGAAAACACGTAATTAATTGGTAATTTATAAAATTAGTTTGAGCACTCGATACATTTTAGCTACTTATGATCCGCTAATTCAAATCAACTCTCAAACATGTTCGAATGGTTAGAAATTCAACAAACATGCTAGTATTAAAAGAAATATACTAATTGAAACCCAAACTTCAAGTTAGATTAATTTTTAAGACTCCTCGGAAGCCATCGAAACCAGGTTTTCCATTATTAACAAGATGATTATCAAGGATGGTGTAATATTCGACGATCGTATCACAATACAAATATCATGCTTCGTTCAGTATAAAAACTTGTTCACCATTTTAACATCAATGGTTAAAGAAAGACATTTTGCCAAAGAATCATCAAACTCACCTTAATAATTTCTTATGACTTTATATCCAAAAAGGAGAAAAGCTATATTCCAATATACCACTAAACGCTGACCATTTTTTTTATGCACCGCTAACAGTTTAACTATGTCAATCGCTCATATATAATTAGGCGATATCGCAAAATCCTTCAAAATTTCTCTAAGCTCTTTTTGGATAAAAGGTTTATATATTTTGAAAATGAGTAATTCTCTAATAAAAATTATGATTACAGTCAAATAGTTTGTGCCTTTGCAACTAGAACTAAACCCGGCTAAATGAACCTGTCTTGAACCTCGCACTGATACCACTTGTTAGGATCGAAATAATAAAGTGTCATGCGGAAGCTAATAAAGCAAACTTTGAACAAACGATAAATCAGACAACAAAAGAGAAATATACTAAAAGAGACACAAGCATTTAATGTGATTTGGTTAATTGACCTATATTCACATGTGGAGATGAGCAATCCACTATATAAACATAGTATAAAATATCGAGAGAACAACCTCACGAAGAGGCACGTACACAATAGTAACAGCATAACATTTGTCTCACAAAATTCTCTCCCTAAACTTCCCTTAGGGACCTCATTATGGATACTACTGAATGAGAGGAAGGATTCTCAATTTATAGAGTATAAAACCTTTTCCTCCAAAAAAAGGACTAGACAAATACGAGAGAAATATAATTTCCTTTTAAGAAACGAAAATCCAATTATGATAATATATTGCCCTTTCCTCCAAGAGAAAGGAAAATCAAATTTAATAAGAAAATCAAGGCAAACTCCTAGAAAACTTCTACGCACATAAACTTGTAAACAAATACCTGCAATCAAATTTCACCCCAGCTAAAGAAAATGTTATGATATATACAACCTATAATAAATAACTAAAACACGCTAAAAGATGAAGACGTGCTTCTAATATATAGCAGCTAATTTTTATTCAAAAAAATTAGTTGTAAAAAAGGCGTGCTGAGTTTCATCACAATATTCAAGGATTGTGAAGCAGCAACCAGGTTATCAGCAATCAACTACAAAGAGAAAGATATGGATTTCACCTCCAAAATTCTAAAAGAGGGAAATTAATTCAACCATTGAAGTCGATTACTTCAATTAATAACTAGAAACACCTCAAATTGTCTTTACATAGTCAACTTCAACTTCAAAATTCGAAATTAGTTACTTGTTTTTGAGTGGGTATGATTTAAATTTGTTGAAAATATTTAGACGAGTCAGTATATTAAATTTGAGAAAGACCGGAGGTGAATTACACTAGTATAGAGTAAAAGTTTGTAAATAAAATCATGTATTTCACATACATATATACACTGATATACATAGGAAATAAATATATGTGGATGTACTGCTCACCTTCTTTCATGTTATTCGTCTTCGTCAAATTTGACTTTGACTTTTCACCTTAAACCAAATCAAATTAGCTATATTAATTAATGGAGCTCAAACTTTATGTTTAGATCCTTCAAAGTGTTTCCCAAGTTACCCAGCAATACTTAATTCCAAACCACAAACTTTAGATCTGCAATTTCAAACCAAGTCTCGTGCGAGTTCGTCAACAACAAACATGTTTTCAGTTCAATTATTCAACCCAATCCAAAAAAGATATTTAACGGTTATAAGTAACTCAAAATACATAACTTGTATTCACATTTATCAACTTTTAAGCCACGAACTCGAACTTAAGATCTGGGCATACAACTTCGAGTTTCAAAGCTCGTTCTTGAACAAGTGGAAGTGTTTAGCCGCTACTTGCCAACAGAAAATGATTATGCCTAAAACAGATAATAAGCTAAAAGTTTGACCAAAATGGGAAATTTCTTTTTTTCTTAAAAGAAAATATGGAGGGCCAACCCAAGATGTTAAGGAAATTAGTTAAAAATGTTGGACGTACAATCTAGTGATATCAACAAGAGTAATGGCACTGTAAGTAGAGGTGTCAATGGATATTCGAAAACCGACTAAACCGACCGAATCGTACCGCACCGAACTGATTTTTAGGTTTCTTTTAAAGAAACCGTAAGTTTTTTTTATATAAATCTATAACCGCACTGATAATTAGGGTAGGTTTTTTATTTTATGAAAATAAACTAAAAATACCTAACCATACCGAATAAATTTTATATGTGAAAAATATATTTATGCAGTAAGTTAAAAAATAATAATGCATTAAATTTTTCTTTGGGCCTTTGAATTATGAAAATTGTTACAAGCCAACAAGTAATTAAACTCAAAATATTAATTCCTAAAACCTACTATGCTACTTCTACTTAAAACTAAGTTATTTCAAGTATCTTCATTAGCAAGACACAAAGTATTCTAATGATTATGAATAGCAAATTACAATATATTGAATATGTTTCCTTTTATATAATTTAGATTTATCTTTTTGAATATTTAATCTTCTATAGACTTTATTCTTCAGTCCCAGCTTGATTAATATCTTTCCACTCGTGTGATTTATATTTTTTTGACCTTTGTTTGGTTTCTTTTACGTTGTTGTAGAATAGTTGATTGATCTATACTCTAACCATCTTTCATTTTTTTTAATTCATCACCCTTTAAACAGTAAAAATGTCTAGAGAGTTATGCTAAGTCCTATAAAAGAACATATATTATTGCATTCTACTTCTACTGGTGAATTTTACATGATATTTAAAAAAATACCGAAAGTTAACCCGAACCGTACCGAAGAGAAACCGGCATGATTGGGACGGTTTCGAAAAGTCCAATTTTGGTTATACATAATAGAATAACAGAAAATTTAGTATGATATAAATTTTATAAAATAATCGGCCGAACCGAACCATTGACACCCCTAACTATAAGTATGGTTAAATTTTATCCTTTTTTATTTTGCTGGGGTGGCTTGGATTAGTGAAATATTGAAGCTGTTTAATTGTTGCGGTTGGCTGCGGTAACCACAAATGTTGAGATGGCCGAGTTGGTCTAAGGCGCCAGATTAAGGTTCTGGTCCGAAAGGGCGTGGGTTCAAATCCCACTCTCAACAGTTGTATTACTTTTTGTTATACTGATCTTTATTCTCACTTCGGTAAGCTTTTGAATTGTTTTTTTTAAAAAAAAAATAGTTAGTATAAAAGAAATTAAATCAAACACTTAATTCAAATATAATGGAAACGTTGCACCACACTATGTGTATGATTTTCATTTTATAGGGATTTAAGAGTTTATTTGGATGTAGGAGGGTGAATCCATAACTAATTGTATTTTGATCAAATGAAAGTGAAGTCATCAAAAGGAAAATTAAAAGAAAAACGCCTACTGTTAAAATCAAACATGTCAAGATTCGAAATATCCCAACTGGTTCTTGTCATGGTTCTTGTAAGTGGCTAATAGATTACTTAACCAATTAGAGCGATCAAATTAAGAACTTTAATCTACACTGAAATTACACAAATTACATGCAGGTAATCAACCCATTATGTCTTAATTACCGAAATTAATATTACTTAGACCTGGACTTGTCACATTTCATTTCTCATGCTCGCCCCATTATAGACTACACAAATTAGAATAATTATGTACAATATCGGATAAACATATATTCAAGGGGTCGATTTTTCTCACGTATATAAACGCATGTACATAAATACTGAATGAGATACAGTATTAGAACCAAATATGACAAGACGAACTTTTTTGTTTGCTAGTATTCTTGCATTGTATGGGTAGGTGCACTTATATTTTTGTCGCCACCGATGCCTTTTTTTGAAGGGTAATCTTTATCCTTTGTGTTGTATGAAAGATAACTATCTTTTTCTATTAATACAATAGGGGTAATTTTATCCGTGGTCATTCAACTAAATGTTAGTTTCACAAAAGTTACTTAATTCTCATTTGTCACTTTAAAATAACTCAACTAATAGACTATAAGTCTAAAGTCATTTTGGTTGTTCTCTCGACATGGCAACTGAAATCTCCTAATTGCACTTTTAGAATGCCACATCAGCATCTAATATCCCATTTTTAAAATTAACCCATTACTCCATCATGTCCACTTTAATTAATTTTTTAGCGGATTAGCTCAAAATTAAATCACAAATTAAGGTTATGAAAAATAATTGGCCTACAAGTTCTTAATTTGTGATTTAATTTTGCGCTATTCCGCTTTGCTTTAATTTTGGACAAAATTATACTTCCTCCGGTCCATTTTAATTGATTTTTTGGTTGTTTCCACACATCTTAAGGAATTAAGCCTTTAAATTCCTTAATTTTCCATATTAACCTTAATTTGTCCGTTGAAAATACAACAAATACTCCTAGCATGTTTACTCCAAGGGTAACTTTTAAAAAAAAAGTTAATTATTTTTTATATTTGAAAAAATAAAATATTGTGGACCACAAAAATAGACTAAAAATTAAGTAAAGTGGACCGGAGAAATAATGGGTTAATTTTAAAAAATTGATATTAGATGCTGACGTGGCATTCTAAAAGTGCAATTAGCAGATTTTACAGTTGCCATGTCAGATTTCCGGCGGGTATATGTTGAGAGAACAACCAAAATGACTTTAGAGTTATAGTTATTAGTTGAGTTATTTTAAAGTGATAAATGAAAGTTGAGTGACTTTTGTGAAACTAACATTTAGTTAAATGACCGAAAATATCGCTAATACAACATCACATAGAACTTGGAAAAATTTATCTTTTAAAAAAAATGAGATACAAATTACAAGAGATTTACAATATCTATCCTCTGATATGACCAACGGTTGCCTAAAAATAAGGTAACTTTAATTAAAACAGCGATTTTAGGCCTTCAATTGGACAGATGAGATATTGTGGCCTTTCAAGGTATCAACCGACCCTTTTCTCTACATTGAGCCAATTTTCTCATAGAGAATCAATTGATGATAAGAATACAACAGTACTTATGTTTCTTTTATTTTATGATAACACGTGGATTATTTTTGGACTATCTCAAAAAGAATTTGATCTAGTTGGTTCTTAGCTTGCTGTTTCAGGAAAGTAGGAGAATCACCAAAATTTCCTTTTTTAATATCTAATTCTGCCTCTCAAACAGCATGTACGTAAGGATATCTTCTTTGCCTTTCATTTTCCCAAATCAAAAAGATTGTTGCGCACATCTTCTTCTTTATTGGGAAGATGCTCCAAGATACTTCTATTTCAAGGAATAAGATTTATGGTTGGTTTTAAACATCTTCGAATGTAACATTAATTAAATATTGGCCTTTCTCAGCCAACTAACAACTTGTTTCTAGCTACTTTAGACACGTGCCATTTTGTGGCAATTTCTATCTACTAAAGTTTGACAAATTTACTTATATTTTCCTATCTATTCCCGACATTTTGTCTTTTCACTTTATGCAAATGGCAAGCAGTGGAATATGATTGAAGAGCATTTTCATGTTTGGGATGCCAGGAGTCGACCTTGCTATTTCATGCTATGTACTGTTATGTATACTCCTAGGTTGAAAGTTTTTGTTATACATAAATTAACCTGCTATTATAATAGGTTAGTAGTAACATTTTATCAGATAATTTACTAATTATCTTTGTCACTACCCAAAATTCAACTAATCATGATGACACCTAATCCAACTCATTAGGTAAGCCCAATAATAGTCAACACAATTCTAATAAATTAAAAATGATCAACAAATCATATAATTGAATTCCACACAATATCCCAAGGACCGGTAGTACAAGTCATGAGCTACGTACAAAGAGTGGATTTTTGCACAAACTGGTATGAAATAGATGCAACTTCTGTTTGAAATGTACATAAACAGAATTCAACTCTAAAACTACCCAGGGACAAGTGGTAGCTAAATTCGGAAGGCAGGTACATCTTCAGTACCAGTTCCCGTACGTCATCCACTGCATCTCGGCTCCAAGGTATGCACGCAGGGTGCAGAAGTGTAGTAAAAGTACAACCGACTCCATATACCCAGTAAGTATCTTAACTAACCTCGGTGAAGTAGTGACAAGACTTTTTAGTTAAAAGAAACTCATTGTTATAACTTGTGCAGTAGAATTTCAATAGAAACAATACTAGAACATAACAAAAAAGAGTACAAGAACAAATATGCGAAGCAGTAAATGATTACTATAAGAAATTACGGTCTATCACAACCAATCCTTTACTTAAAGCGATGACCATCAAACTACGGTAGTAAATTCAGAACTTTCATAGCATGAGAAATGTACTCAAGATATCAAATCAAATGGCACGGCAATACCCTTCGTGCATTTATCTCATCGTCACCAAATATATGAATGTATTTCAAATCAAATAGCACGACAACACCCTTCGTGCATTTATCTCTTCCTCACCAAGTATATGTATAACATTACCAACCATGTGAAAGAAATGCCAACAACACTACCGACAAAGTGAGAAGTACACATGTAGCAATAACGAATAAAACAGTGCATATGGACAACAATAACAAACTAGGTAGGAGGCATAGAAGTAAATGATAGCAATTAAGAAAGAAGAACATAAATTTCACTAACTAATGGTAGAAGGCTTATACGAAAGTGCAACAAATGAGAAATGGCATAGATGTAGATATAACAAATAAGAAGGAAAGCATGATCTTTATAAGCTAAACAGATAAAAGGCATGGATAGTGCATCAACAGTTGAGGTAGAAGACAAAGACAAAACAACAACGACAAGTCACATAAAAAATATAGGTGCAACAGTAACAACTCAAGATAAAGGCATAAATGTATACACAAGGAAACGATATCACAATATAATACATGTCTCTCGTCCTTGCCTGCACGGAAACACCCTTCGTGCCATGAACACATGATAATATAAAAATAATGGCACGACATCACCCTCCGTGAATTTACTCTCAATCTCATATGATAATGTAAATGCAATAGCAGGGCATCACCCTTCGTGCTGTACTCTCTTCCTCACTTTATGATGTATATGAAATGACACAGCATAATCCTTCGTGTATAATTACTCTCAAATGAAATGGTATGGCATCACCCTTCGTGCTTTACACTCTTCCTCACCAAGCATATATATATATATATATATATATATATATATATATATATATATCAATAGCAAGCAAGGTAGGAAATATGAATAACATCAATAAAAGGGGTTAAGCAAATACCCCAAATGAACATCAATCACAACTCTCAAGCCAATAACAATTCAATAAACCTCAAAAACCTTATTGTTCAAGTATCTCAACAAATCTCAGAAACGATCTTCAACTCAAGTATGGAATCCAAATATCTCAAGAATAATGATTGTAGCGATGTATTTATGATTAAGTACGTGTGATGATCGAATTTAGCACATCAATAGTTTCACAAAAAGTCCGTCAAATTTTTAATCAAGTTATAATAAATTAAATCATGGTTTCTAGCATTGAAATTCGTATTCATATTAATATAAAAGTCAAGTAAAACATGACGCAAGAAAGTCACATATTCCAACAAGGCACAAAGAACCGTATAATCTATCCCCAGGCATAGTTAACCCTGACACATGCATATACGCTCGTCACCTCATATATGCATCACCCCCGCATGTGAAAAACAATATTATTTTATTAAAAAAAAAAATTCCAACAAAGCTAGGCAAGACACTTACCTCCAAAGCCCTCAATCAATACTCTAAAAATGCTATTCCTTTAAAATTCATCTCCCCTCGGCTCAAATCTAGCAAAAAGTAACTTAACCAAGAGAATTCAATTTCAATTAATAAAGTTAAGATCTTTAAATAATTTCTCAAAAGTCAACAAAAGTCAACCCCGAACCCGTTGTCACGACCCCAATTTCCCTCCGTAGGATGTCGTGATGGCACCTAGTCTCTACGACTAGGTAAGCCTAACAGTTAATAATAACTTGACAGAAATAATCAACCAAAAATACTAAAACAGGGGTGAATAACTGATATAAATTCTCGATATAGAATCTCCACAAATACTTTCTCAAAACCGGTGGAATTGAGTCATAAGCTCTATAGAATAAACTAGAATATCTAATACATCACTGTCTGAAAGAAATACAACAGGGAGTAAAATATGGAAGGTGACTCCGAGGCCTGCAGACGTAGAGCAGGTATACCTTGAAGTCTCCAAGTAGCAACTCAAATCAACTCTAGCATCCGGCACAAGCAGACATATCTGGATCTGCACAAAAATTATGGAGAAGCGTAGCATGAGTACACCATAACGGTACCCAATAAGTATCAAGCCTAACCTCGGTAGAGTAGTGACAAGGCCAGCTCAAGACACCTACTAGGATATAAATAAACAGTATAAACACGTAATATGGGTAACAAAGAAAAAGCAGAAAAACAACTGATATGAACCAAGATAATAACATGAACTAATATTGGAAATTAAACCTGGAAATAGCATAAAAGAAGCAACTAAAGAGAACTACAATGATCATACACGGGCAACAACAGCTAGAACAATAAATAATGAAACAACAAGAAATGTTCCCACCAAAACCCTTTGCAACATGAAATAAACAGCAAGAATCACAATGAGGTACCGCCTCGTGTATAATAAAATCACAACCGAGCTATCACCTCGTATAATCAAGAATCACAATTGAGGTACCGCATCGTATTCACATTTCTCAATTTCAATCACAATCTTTTCTTATACTGCCACGTGAGCCTTACATTTGAAACAGGTTTAGAAAATAGTTTTCTCGAAATAGCTACACATACTTTAGCCCACCTTATGATGCCATGTGGCTTCACGTAGTTCCCCTACAAGAAACACGCACATAAGTCCCACCTTATACCGCCGTACACACATTAACCCCAAGCCTTATACCGCCGCATGCGCGTCAATATCACATCACAATAACAACTCGCACCACAAGTGCCCATATATCACAACTTGCCAATAATCAACAATATCAAAGTTTTCAATACAATAGTCTACAACTCCACCACAACGTGTACAAGAATAGCAACAACAACAATGAATGTAAAATGTTCAACAAGAAGATGTTTCAACAATAATAATTTCGTCTCAACGTAATAATGACTTCAAAACATCAATACCAATAACTCAACAATGAGAAACAATGTATAACCACGATATTAAATAAGAGTAGCTCACAATGGAATAGATAACGCATAACAATGACTTCAAATAATGGAAATAAGCAACGGAAAGGATACCATGAACAATAATTCCAAATAATGGAAATCAACAATAAGAGAGACAACATAAACAATAACTTCAAATAACGATAATCAACAATGAAAGAAATAACATGAACAATAATTTCAAGTAATGATAATCAAGAATGAAAGGGATAACACAAACAATAACTTCAAATAATTATAATTAATAATGAAGAGATAGCATGTAACAACAAAAGAGACATCAAGTTCAACTAAGGCATGTGAGCAATTTATCAAGTAGGATGTAGAACAAGTTTTAAACAAATCAGTTAAGGCATTTACGGATAGACTAACACAAACAAGAATAGATTAACTAAGAGAATTTAGAACATGATATGGCATTTCAACTAAAGCATGGAAAATTGTCAAAGTAGCCTAAACCGGTCAAATATCACGTACAGCTCGTGTACCCACTCGTCACCTTACGTACACGGCTTTCACATAACACAGATGAATCAATCAATACAAATCCTATGGGATAGTTTTTCCACACAAGATTAGGCAAGACACTTACCTCAACTAAGAAAATTCAACACTCGAAAATGGCTTTTTCCTTAAAATTCACCTCCACATAGCTCAAATCTAACCAAAATCGACTTACTATCATCAAACAATGCTAGGAAAATCAATTGTAATAGATAAAGCTAAGATCTTTACACTTTCCCCAAAAAGTCACCAAAAGTCAACCCGGGGCCCGCTCGGTCAAAACCCGGGGCAAATGGTAGATTCCGTCAACCCATGACCCCACGAGTTCATATATGTGATTAGTTTTAAAATTCGAGTCCAAATCGACTCTCAAAACTCAATTTCATATTTTTCAAAAACTAGACAAAGTTTCACAATTTTTCACTTTGATTCACATGATTTTGATGTTAAATCTAAGATATGTTGATGGAATATGATTAGAAATGGATTAGGATCACTTACCCAAAGTTTGTCGGTGAAAATCCCCTCTCCAAATCGCCTCATACCGAGTCTAGGGTTCAAAAATAAGAGAATAAATTCAAAAATCCCATCTCTCAGTCCTTTAACCACCTGTAGATGTCGCATTTTCAACACAAGGTTCGCATTTACGAACCCTCACAATTGCGAACTAGGGATTGCATTTGCGAACCCTGATAGCCTTATGCATCCTCGTAATTGCGAGAATAGGTATTGCAATTGCGAACTAGCCACTATCGCAAAAGCGAACTTTCGTTCACAAATGCAAACTACGCTTGAATCATGTTACCTTCACAAATACGAAGGGAAAGTCGCATTTGCAACATCTGATCCCCTATTGTCACCTTTGCAATTGCGAGGCTAGTTGTCATTACTAGCCATATCATCATGCCACGTAGGTGCCACTTGGCGTATATTTTTCTATATGGAAAGCCTACATAGGAAAGAGGCTAGAAGTTGTAGGAAAGTTCTAGAGAAATATAGAGGTTTCCATAGGAAGACTCTAGAACCTTATGGATTTGTTAGGAAAGTCCTTGGAAGATTCTAGCTATGTAGAGAATTCTAGAGAGGGGTCTTACTTATAAATAATAAGGGACTTGTGTAATAATTATTATTTACTCACTAGCCCCTAGGAGACTAGTATATAAAGAGGGTCATTCATTTGTAATTCATTAAGCAAAACAATCAAGTTCTCTCTAATACAAAAGCTTCATTTGGCAATTCTCTTGTGTTCTAACATTCTCTTAGTGATCTTGAGTGTGGTAAGGCTGACTTGGCATAGCAAGAACGTGAGAAAGTTGTGCAAGATCGTGAGCGAGTTGTCAAGTACCACACGTGTACTTAGTTAACAACTAAGGACGTGACATAGTGCTCGTAATTGCGATAACCGAGCACCAGCACACCAGCAATCCAATTTCAGTTCAAAACCATTCTGATACATGTTCGGAACTCATCCGAGCCCTCGGGCATACCAAACATCTATGCAAGTCTAAAAACATCATATGAACTCGCTTGCACAATCAAAACACAAAAAGAACATCTAAAACTACGAGTCGAACTCTAAGACGCATGAATTTCAAAGTAAAGTTCAAAGTTTCTAGAATTGCAACTAAACGTCTAAATCTTATCAAATCAACTCCAAATGACACCAAATTTTGCAGACAAGTTCTAAATACCGTAACAGACCTATCCCAAGTCCGAAAATCAAATCCTGAGCTTGATAGCTAAAAGTCAACCTACAGTCAAACCTTTTAATTTTAAATTTCCAAAATTTGGAAAATCAACACAAATCAACCTACGGACTTCCAAAATCAATTTCGGGCATATGCCCAAGTCCAAAATCATGATACGAAGCTATTAGAGCCATAAAAACACAGTTCCAGGGTTGTTTTCACAAAAGTCAAAGTTTGATCAATATTTTCTAATTTAAACTTCTAAGTGAAGATTCAAGGGTCCAAATCAGCCAGAAAGCTTCCCAGAACGAGACTAACCAACACCACAAGTTATAAAACCATAAACTTATATGTGTGAAGCATAAAAAGAGGTAACGGGGCACAATTACACAAAATGACTGATCGGGTCGTTACATTCTCCCCCTCTTAAAATAAACATTTGTCCTCGAACGTGCATAAGGAAATACCTAAAGTGGTGAATAGATGAGGATAACGACTCCGCATGTCGTGCTCGGTCTCCCAGGTCGCCTCCTCGAACGGATGACCCCTCCATCGAACCTTTACTAAAGCAATACTCTTTGATATAAACTTCTAGACCTGTCTATCCAAGATAACCATATGCTCCTCAATATAAGTCAAATCCTCATCCAATTGGACTGCACTGAAGTAAAAAATATGAGACAGATCGTCGTAAAACAGATCGCCGTAATATTTCTGGAGCATAGAAATGTGGAACTCCGGAAGAACCGCAGATATACTAGGTGGCAAAGCAAGCTTGTAGGCCACCTCCCCAATATTCTCAAAGATCTCAAAAGGTCCGACATACCCAGGGCTCGACTTGCCCTTCTTCCCAAACCTCATCATACCCTTCATGGGTGATACTCGGATCAAGACTCGCTCTCCAACCATGAATGCAACATCGTGAATCTTCCGATCCATATATATCTTCTGTCTAGATTGGGATGTACGAAGCCGATCCTGGATCATCTTGTCCTTCTCCAAAGCATCTCGAACCAAATCTGTGCCTAATAACTTAGCCTCTCCCGGCTCAAACCACCCAACTAGAGAACGACACCATCTCCCATATAGGGCCTCATAAGGAGCCATCTGAATACTCGATTGGTAGCTGTTGTTGTAGGCAAAGTCCACAAGTGGCAATAACTGATCCCAAGCACCCCCAAAATCCATAACGAAGGCATGAAGCATATCCTCCAATATATGAATAGTGCGCTCAGACTGTCCGCCGTCTGAGGGTTAAATGTTATACTCAACTCAACCCGTGTGTCTAGTTCATGCTGTATAGCTCTCCAGAAATGCAATGTGAACTACGTACCCTAGTCAAAGATGATGGATACCGGTACGCCATAAAGTCGGACAATCTCGCAGATATAAACATGAGCCAGCTGCAATGAAGAATAGGTAGTCACTACCGAAATGAAATGAGCCGACTTGGTGAACCTGTCCAAAATCACCCATAGCGCGTCAAATTTCTTCTGAGTTCGTGGGAGCCTAAGAACGAAGTCCATGGTGAAACGCTCATATTTCCACTCGGGAATCTCAAGTCGCTGAAGCAACCCACCCGACCACTGATGCTCATACTTCACTTGCTGACAATTTAGGCACCAAGCTACATACTCCACTATGTCTTTTTTCATTCTCATCCACCAATAGTGTTATCTCAAGTCCTGATACATCTTAGCGACACCCGGATGAATGGAGTACCGCAAACTATGGGCCTCCTGAAGAATTAACTCATGCAAACCATCCATATTATTCATACATAACCGTCCCTGCATCCGCAACACACCATCATCTCCAATAGTCACCTCCTTGGCATCGTCGTGCTGAACCGTGTCCTTAAGGACAATCAAATGGGGGTCGTCATACTGACACTCTCTGATTCGATCATATAGAGAAGAACGAGAAACCATGCATGCAAGAACTCAACTGGGCTCCGAAATATCCAATATAACAAACTGGTTGGCTAAGGCTTGAACATCCAATGCTAATGGCCTCTCCACTGCCGGTAGATATGCTAAACTATCCAAACTCTCTGCCTTTTGACTCAAGGCATCGGCCAGAACAGTGGCCTTCCTAGGATGATACAGAATGGTGTTATCATAGTCCTTAAGCAACTATAACCACATAAATGCCGCCAGGGAGTTAGTCAAACCAAAAGACATCACCAGCAATTCATAATGACCATATCTAGTCCGGAAAGCAGTTTTTGGAACATCTGAAACCCGAATCTTCAACTGATGGTACCTCGACCTCAAGTCGATCTTAGAAAACACCCTAGCACCCTGCAACTGGTCAAATAGATCATCAGTACGCAGCAACGGGTACTTGTTCTTAATGGTGACTTTGTTCAGTTGGTGATAGTCAATACACATTCGCATAGTTCCATCCTTTTTTTTCACAAATAACACTGATGCACCCTAAGGCGATACACTTGGTCTGACGAACCCTTTTGCTAATAACTCCTCAAGCTGTTCTTTTAATTCCTTTAATTCTTTCGGAGCCATGCGATAAGGTGGGATAGATATAGGCTGGGTATCTGGAGCCAAGTCAATACAAAAATCAATATCACGATTTGGTGGCATGTCTGGAAGATCTGAAGGAAATACATCGGAGAACTCTCGAACCACAAGCACTGAATCAATAGTCGGAGTTTCCGCAGTAGTATCCCGAACATAGGCTAGATAAGCCAAACAACCCTTCTCGACCATATGTCGATCTTTTAGAAAGGAAATAACCTTACTAGATGCGCTGACAAATGAACCCTTCCACTCTAACCTAGGAAATTCCGGCATTGCCAAAGTAACAGTCTTAGCATGGCAATTTAGGAAGGTATGATATGGGGATAGCCAGTCTATGCCCAGGATAATCTCGAAGTCGGTCATATTAAGCAGTAGAAGATCTGCTCTAGTCTCATAACCACAGAATGTAACAACACAGGACCGATAAATCTGATTCACAATAACAGAATCGCCTACAGGAGTGGACACATAAAAATAAGTACTCAAGGACTCTCGAGAAACACCCAAGAAATGAGCAAATAGAGAGGACACATATGAATACGTAGATCCTGGATCAAATAATACGGAGGCATCTTTGCTGCAAATAGAAATAATACCTGTAATCACTGTATTTGAGGCCTCTACATCTGGTCTGGCCGGAAAAGCATAGAACTGAGCTGGAGCGCCAACTGGCTGGCCTCCACCTCTAAGACAACCCCTACACACTTGCCCTCCACCCCTGGGTGGTCAGATGGCTAATGGAGCAACTGGTGCGGTAATCATAGGTTGCTAACCTTGCTGCACTGGTCTACCCTGAAGCCTGGGGTAGAATCTCCGTATGTGACTGGGATCCCCACACTCGTAATAACATTTCGGTGCGATGGGCTGCTGACTAGAAGTCTGATCCTGGGGATCTGAATACCCACTAGAAGACCCAGAATAGATGGTGGGCGATAAAAACTCTCTGGCATAGCATTGAAATAAGGTCGCATTGGGGAACCTCGAGGAAGCGGTGGTGCTGGATATAGGGGCCTACTGGACTTCCCTCTCACGAACTGGCTTCTACCCCTAGGCGGAGCACCTCTGAACTCTCCAGAATATCTAAATCGCTTATCCCTCATAACCTGTTCTCGCACACCCTCAATCCTTAGAGATATCTCTACAACCAACTCATAAGAAGTCCTCATATCAACCTCTCGGGCCATAGTGGCCTGAATGCAGTATGTAAACCCGTAACAAACCTCCGCAAACCTCTGCCTGAGTAGGGAGTATCATAAGTGCATGGTGAGATAACTCAAAGAACCTCGCCTTATAATCGGTCACTGACATCTGACCATGGTGGAGCTACTCAAATTGAAATCGCAACTTTTCCCTCTGGGAGGGTGGAATATACCTGTCCAGGAAAATACGAGTGAACTTGTCCCAAGTCATGAGAGGAGAATCTACTGGTCTGCCAAGAAGATAAGACTTCCACCATCTATGGGCTCTGCCCTCCAGCTGAAAAGTAGCAAAGTCTACCTCATGAGACTCCAATATCCTCATGTTTTGCAGTCTGTCCGTGCACCAATCAATGAAATCCTGGGGATCCTCATATCGCTCACCCCCAAAGACAGGAGGATGTAGTCTAGTCCATCGGTCCAATAGCTTTTGCGGCTCGGCGGTTGTAGCTGGTCTGGGCTCAGATGTAGTTGCTGCCACTAGCTGGACTCTACCCATGGGTAGTGCACCCTGGGTCTGATATACAACAGTTTCCCTCCCATGAGCCTGTGCAGTAGGGGTCTGTGCTCCCCCGCCCACCTGAGATGTGGCTGGGTCTGCTGGAAAGAAATCGGCCTGAGTCATAGTGTCCATGAACCGCAGCATACGACCTATGACCTCCTGGAATCCTGGTGCAAACGTGAAATCCACCGGAGCTGGCTCTGGTACGGGCACTTCATCTTGTTCCTCAATAATAGGATCCTCTACTGGACCCACTGGTGGCAAAACTCGAACAACCTTGGGATGTCCTCGTCCCCTACCACGGGCTGGAGCCCTCCCTCGGCCTCTAACAACAGGGGGAGTAGCTCTTCCCTGGTCTGGAACCTCATTAGAGCACGTTCTCACCATCTGTGAGAGAATAAGAGAAAGATATTTAGTACTACATTATTTGCACGATGGGAGATGAAGAAAGGTAGTTTTCCTAACACCCTATAGCCTCTCGAAGATAAGTACAGACGTCTTCGTACCGATCCTCAAGACTCTATTAGGCCTGCTCATAACTTGTGAGACCTACGTGAACCTAGTGCTCTAATACCATGTTGTCACGACCCAAACTCACCTATAGGTCTCGATGGCGCCCAACATCCCATCTAGGCAAGCCAACTAATGATTTAAACATATATTCATTTCTTTAAAATTATCCGAGTAATTAAACTCTTCGAAATTTCAAAATTTAAGAAAAGATATGAGAAAATAAGATAAATTAAAATCCAAGTAAAAATAATTAAATCCACAAATTCTACTAGTGTGTGTGCCAAGACCTGGTGTCACAAGTATATGAGCATCTAGTAGATTATACAAAATTCTAAATACTGTCTGAAATAAAATAAACAGAATAAAAATACAAGAAGAGGCACTAGTTGCTGTAGAACGGCTCAGAAAGGCAACTCACCACTAAGCTTTTGAATAATGTGGGTGCGCTCCGATAGATCCTCCGATAGTACATGTCTCAGGTCCTGCACAAAGAGTGCAGCAAGCATAGCATGAGTAAGTAAACAACGTGTACTAAGTAAATATCAAGCCTAATCTCGAAGAAATAGTGACGAGAGGTCGACTTTGACACTCAATATGGGTCCATAATATTACAATAGAATATATTAAATTAAACCTGATTTTTAGATGAACAAAAATAATTTTCTTAACAAGCAGAAATAATTAATTCCTTATATTTCAATAATTTTCAATTTATTAATTAACTTCACAAGCAGCAATTAAAATATCAAGGTATCGTGTAATTATTATTATTAGGCACGATTTTTACCGAGGTCGTACGACCCGATCCAGAGTGTCGTGTACACTGTCGAGGGACGTGCGGTGCGATCCATAGATGCATCTATACTGCCGAGGCGTTCGGCCCGCTCCACAAGAAAGGAGGACATTTTCTTATGAACCTTCGGAATGAGAATATATATATATATATATATATATATATATATATATATATATATATATATATATATATATATATATATATATCTTTTTGAGATTTAACGCAGGAGGATGTACAAATTTCTACAACAATTAAATATTCTGAAAAAAATTTCAAGTATGTGAGATTTCAATCCTTTACCATTCCCTCTAACACTTTGCAACATAATTCTATTACTTTAATTAAATAAGGATACAATTATCACAAGTAATTCATGATTTGAGTCCTAAACTACCCGATCATAGTATAATTAGTAGCTACGCACGGACTTTCGTCACCTCATGCATACGTAGCCCCCACAATTAGCAACAATTATTAATATGAATCACCTATGGGGTAAATTCCCTCTTAGAAGGTTAGGCAAGAAACTTACCTTATCTCAAAGCCCACTTCCCGATCACAATGTCGAGTAAAATCTCAATTCGGTGCCGAAAAATCCGAAACTATCCAAAAGTTATATAAAATAATAAATACATGCTCAATAATTAGAAATTAGACTATTAAATAAATTACCCTATCCAAAAATGGTAAATTCCTAAGAGTCACCCCGGTCTTACGTTCCCGAATTTCGAAAATTTTCGGAGGAAATCGTTACCCATAATCTCAAGATCTCAAATATACAATTTTCATCCAATTCCATAACCATTTTCGTGGTTAAAATCTCATTTTTATACAAATCTAGGTTTTTCCTCTAACCCTTGATTTTCACAGTTTACAGGTTATAATCTACCCATAATCTATGTATTTAACTCAAATTGTGTAGAATTAACTTACCTTCAAGTTATTAGTTGCAATCCCCTCTCAAAAAGCTCCAAAATCACCCAAAAATGGAGGAAAAAGGGACTAAAATGACTTAGCCTCGCCCCCTTTTTAACATTCTGTCCAACATTCATTTCCGCACCTGCGGAGGTTTAGCCGCACTTGTGGCTCAGCACCTATGGAAAAAGTCTCGCACGTGCGCATTTCTCCACTTGACCTGGCTTTGCACCTGCGGCGAAGTGGGCCGCTTCTGCGCGTCCGCAGGTGCGACCAATGCCCTCGCACCTGCGCCATTTCCGCTTCTGTGCCTGCTCCTTCGCACCTGCGACTTCCCAACCACAGGTGCGATTGCAGCAGAAGCTGGAAGCTTCAGCAGTTGCTCAAATTTTCAAAATTGATCCGAGCTTCGTCCGATTAACCCCCGGGGCCTCGCCCGAACATACCAACAAGTTTAAAATCATACAACGGACTTGCTCGAACCCTCGGAACGTGTAAAACAACACCAAAACTGAGAATCATACCTCAAACCAAATTGGTTCAACTTAGAATTTTTAAATTTTTCACACTTACTCCGAACGCGCCGAAACATACTTAAACTACTCGGAATGACACCAAATTTTGCATGCAAGTATTAAATCATCATACGGATCTATTCTCAGGCTCGAAATTCCAAACAGACCTCAATTACTCCAAAACCTATTCCAAAATCATCATACGAACCTATTGAAACTGTCAAATCTCGATTCCGGGGTCGTTTTCTCAAAATGTTGACCGAAGTCAAACTTGGGCTTTTAAAACCAAATTAAGGAACTAAGTGTTCCGATTTCAATCCGAACACTTCCAAATCCCCAACCAACCATCCTCGCAAGTCATAAATTAATAAAAGCACGTACGAAGAGTTTTATTTAGGGGAACGAGGTTCTAAAAGTCAAAATGACCGGTTGGGTCATTACATGTATTTCCTCTTATGATTTGTAAACTTGGACCTAATCATTCCCCCAATCAACCTACTGGTTGCTTGACGTTGCTCATACACCTTATCCTTCAACGGACATGTATGCTAATCATTGAACTCCCTCACTTTGAACATTTGTGATTTCGTTAATACTAGAAGCCTTAAATTTTCATTCACAATCCTCAGAAATACATAAAAAGGTATAGCTGCAAATATATTTGTGTTACAAATACAATTGGTTATGTATGGATACAATATATACAGATCATGGTAGGTTAATGTTGAATATAATAGTATAAACGTGGCATTATGCATATTTAAATACAACTGGAGAATTACTCCTATAGCTGATTCGGCTAATTCTTTTTAAACCACAGACACACAACATTTTCATTTTTCAACAAAGTTTTGAATATAGAAACATACAATGAAATACAATGTGTGTTACATGAATACAACATAAAATGGCGAATATATTAAATACAACACTGTATAATGAATACACTAATATAAATGGTTCATTTCTCCTATAATTGTTTCAGCACATTCTATCAAAAACACTGATACATAAACATACCATGAAAGATAACATATATTATGAATACAACATAATATATGCTGTATTTATACTACGCTGCTATGAATACAATATAAAACTATTACGAATACACAAATATACAGTTGAATACAATATATATTATGAAGTTGATGTATGTAATAGCACTCAAACCTGATAGCATTTGACCTATCAACCCAGAATTGAAAACTTTCAGCAATTGTATATTGCTCCATCACCGCCTTCAATGTGGCCTTATCCTTAAATATTGTCCATCTGTCACCTTTTTTTTATTAGTATTTGAAATAATCAAATCCCTTTACGGTTCGAAATCCATAATTTGTTCACCTGACTTTAAAGACGCAAGGACAAGTGTATCAACTGTATCAAATGTATTCACCACATCTGTTGAGTCAAGTTGCATTAGGTGTCACAACCCAAAATTCACTATAGGTCGTGATGGCGCCTAACGCCGCCGTCAGGAGAGCCAACAATGATTGATCAATTTAAATACTCATTTTATTACTTTTGAAATCATACATTTTAATAAGGAAGGAAATTTACACTTTTAAATCCACGGGAACGTACAAAAATTATAGTTTATAAGAGAAATGAAAGGCGTTGATAATATAAAGAACCGTAAGCATCAACTAGTATATCCCAAAACTAGGTATCACAAGTACATGAGCATTTACTAGGGAGTACAACAATAATAATACAACATCTGTCTGGAATGTAAATAAGTCAGAATAAAGTAAATGGTACGATGAAGACTCTGTGGGCTGCAATACGTAGCCTGGAATGCAGCTCACCATAAATCTCCTTAGCAGCTGCGCCTACGTGCCAAGATGACCACCAAATGAACCTGTCGGATCCTGCACATTTAGTACAGAAGTGCAGCATGAGTACGTAAATCAACGCGTACCCAGTAAGTATCTAGCCTAACCCCGGAGAAGTAGTGACGAGGGGTCGATATCGACACTTACTAGTGGTCTAATAAATCAATATGGTAAATTAAAAATAGATAAGAAGCACAACGGTAGCAGTGAGGTAAATCTGTAAATAACACAATCTCCAAAAATTTCTTTAAACGATAGCAATTCCTCATCTCGTATTCTATCTCAACAACACAGAAAATACCTAGTTCCAATATCAAATAAATAAGAAATACCATATAAAATTCAAGGCATCACTGGAAGGAAAAATCTCGTGAATATTCGGACTGCTAGCAATATAATGCACAAGTACGCCGAAGTCGTACGACCAAATTTCAGAAAGAATATGATACTGCTGAGGCGATCGGTCTGATCAAATCATAACATGTACACTTCCTGGGTCGAGCGGCATGAACCATAGATGCATCTATTATACTGCCAAGGTAAACGGCCCGCTCCCATGAGAGTGTGGTACATAATTCTGCCGAGGCGTTCGGCCCGCTCCACAAGAAAGGAAATGAATTATCGAATTATGAGACACAAGCTTATGGTATAGTATATGAACACAAGGTGAGTATAACCTTTACCGTTTCTCAAATAACTTGCCAACAACTCAAGGTAATAAAGTTCAGCCTAATATATATATGTATGTATTTCTAAATCAAGTTCAATTATAATTTCAATTAATTAAGCCAACAGATTGAATTCAAATATTTCAAATATTATATGGTAAAGTCCTAAGTCTACCCGGATATAAACATGTTTTAGCTACGTACAAACTCTCGTCACCTCGTGCGTACGTAGCACCCACAACTAATAGCACATAACAATTACATCACATAGGGGATAGTTTTCCCCTCACAAGGTTAGACATGAGACTTACCTCGCTCTGAAGTTCCATAACCGGCTCCAACGCCTCTCTAACACCTCAACTCAAAGCCAAATGTCCTGAAACTAGTCAAACAATGTGCAAATCAATCAAAATATACTCCAATGCTTATAATTAATCAATTTATAACAATTCCCCACTCTGCTCGAAAAGCCAATAAAGTCAACCCTCGGGCCCACATACTCGGATTCCGAAACTTATTGAAAATAAATATTACCCATAACTCATATGGTCTATATCCATAAATCATCCAGTTTCGTCCATGAATCGGCCCTCAAATCAATGATTTACCATTTCTCAACTTTGGGGCTCAAAATCCCAATTTCTACAATTTAAATACGGATAAAAATAATAACCAACGGAAATTATCATGGATAAACATCAAAATACAGGTCATATATTTACCCCCTTGTTGAGACGAGAACAACGCCACGAAAAGCACCTTAAACGGAGCTCTAGAACTCAAGATATGCCCAAACTACCAAAATTCTCGGTTTAAAACACTATCTAGATGATTTTTCTTCATCGCCTTCGCCGGAGACCTTCGTGTTCGCGTAGAGCAATTTTTCGCATTGAACGGTCAGCCCAGAAATCCTTCTTCGCGTTCGTGAAACTTCTCTCGCATTCGGAAGAACAAAACTTCGCATCAGAAACCAACAATTTTGTCCGGCGCGAAAATGGGCATAACTCTCTCATACGACATCGGAATTTGATGATTCTTGTTGTTATGGCTCCGTGATTATGATATGGTTCAGTCCAATAAAAAATAAAAGGTTGTTTGCTCAATATAGTGCCCTTTATTCCCTAAGAAATGATGCTTAAACATCAAATAAGAGCGCGACACAACCCAGACACCTCCGAAACACACCCGAGGCCCCCGCGACCCCGTCTAGTTACACAAACCAGTCCCAAAACATAACACGAACCTGATCGAGGCCTCAAATCACACCAAACAATATCAAAACTATGAATCAACGATTGAAACCTTTCTTTAAACTTCCAAACATTCAAACTTCGACGAACGCGTCCGATTCATTCTTAAACATTTCAGAATGATGCCACCCTTTACGCACAAGTCACAAATCACGATACGAACTAATTCCAAGGCTCGGAACCTCAAACGGACATCGATAACAGCAAAATACACTTCAAATCAAACTTAAGAAATTCAAAAATCTTCAAAATGCCAACTTTCCATATTAAGCGTTGAAATGCTTCCGGACCACCCGATACTCAACCAGAACATAGGCCTAACTCCGAAATCATCATACGAACCTATTGGAACCTTCAAATCCCAATTCCGAGATCGTTTACTCAAAATACAAACCTTACTCCATTCTTCCAACTTAAAGTTTCGGAATTAGAATTTTCCTTCCGAATCAACTCCGAATTTCCCGAAATAAAATTCCGACCACACGTACAGGTCATAATACCTGAAGTGAAACTACTCAAGGCCTCAAACTGCCGAACGTCATACTAGAGCTCAAAATGACCGATTGGGTCGTTACATTAGGTCACTTTGAATTAAACTTTATCCATCTATAATTACTTTATCTAAGGTAGTTATACACAATGAATACATCTCGAATTCTCTGTTCTCCTTTTTCAACTCTACATACACCCCAAAACCCATGCGTTGTGTATTTCTATAGGCGTGCAATTTCCTTCCACTTTGTATTCAATTTTAATTGACTTGGATCTCAAATCTATGTCAAGTTGCTTCGAAATTAAAGAAACTAAATCATTGTAAGGCACATACTCCTTTATCAATATCCCCTCAATCAAATAATCGACATAACAATTTTCAATGCTCCACTTCCCAGAATGACGTATTAGCACTTTTAAGCTTGCCATCTAGTAAATCAAATTTCTAAATATTTTTGTAGATACTTGAACCAATCCCTGGCAGAAAAAACTCCTATCAATGACGGTCAAATAGAAACCTCGAATTGTATCAGAAAGAAAAGGAGGGACTGAAACTCTGAAGCATGCTCTATTTTTTTGTGTTTAGCGTCTGATAAATTTTCTAATTAATTGGGTTGATAATTAGGCGTGTTAAAATTGATTTTGTTGAGTTATATTCAGAATGTATCATGTTAATTGATCCTCTTTATGTTTTTATACAGCCGGAGAGACCTATTTTTAAGGTAATTGTTTTAATTGTATTCATGAATACATAGTATGAATACATGTGAATACAATCGGGTACGACTGGACTGCCCTAATTTTTAGGCGCTTTTTACTATTCTATTCATGAATACAGTAGCACGAATACAACAAATACATTACCGTAACAACTGAATAGTAGCTATAGGAAATAATTATGTATATGGTAGCTATAAAAAGTCAATAGCCACTAAACAATAATGATTTCTTAAAATTTCTCTTAATTAAATGAAACATTTATGAGAAACTTATAGTGTCGGGTCGACGACCCAAAATTCCCACTCTCGGGACCGTGATGACGCCTAACATTTCACTCACTAGGCAAGCCAATGTTAGGATAGTTATTAGCCATTTTTAACAATTCAAATTAAATTTATACCGAGTAACCTGAATAAACTAAAATAAAACTGAAATAGAGTGAGAAAAATCATAATAATCGTAATATCTAGATACAATCCCAGAACTGGTATCACAAGTGCACGAGCGACTAGAATAATATAGATAATGGTCTTAATGAAAGTAAAATTGTCTGAATTGAAATAAACACCTAGGATAAGGTAGAAGGGAACTTCAGGGCTGCGAACTCTGAGCAACTATACCTCAACTCTCCAATCTGGCAATCAATTCGAGCAATCTACAAACAGCTGCTAGGACTGACTCAAAAATCTGCACAAGTACAGAGTGTAGTATGAGTACAACCGACCCCATGTACTCTGTAATTTTCGAGCCTAACCTCGACGAAGTAATGACGAGGCTAAGGCTGGTCACTTACAATGACCTGTACGCAGTATAATAATAATAACAGGAAAGAAACACAGGAAAAATAAGGCAGTTAACTTATGAAAGCAAACTAAACCCTCGAAATCAGTAAAACCAGAAATATCAGTCCTCAGAATCTCATATGAAAACACTAAAAGCTAACACATTGCACAATGAATACAACACACAACCATTGCAGCGCATAACCCGATCCACCGTACAAATACAATCCTCCCTTATTTTACCATATCAATATTAAGAATAACATGTAAACTCCGTTGCGGTGCGCAACTTGATCCCACCATATAATCAAAATCAATATCACAATCCTCTGTTATTTCACCATATCAAAATCACATGTAAAATCCGTTGCGGCGTGCAACCCGATCCCACCATATCAATATCAATCCTCCCTTATTTCACTCGTTGCGGCGTGCAACCCGATCCATAAATAAAAGCAATAAATGTAAGTAATTCAACAACTTATTTCATAAGAATCTCGACGATTAAGGAATATGAAAACAAGCCATAAAGGGACCTCGTCCCTAATCAAGGAACACTACAATTACTACAAAGCAACAAGACAAGCCAAATAAATAACAGTTAAAGAGTACAAGTAAAACAAATAAGGAAAGTAGCAATTAATCTTGGAAGCATGGGAGAAACTAAAATTTTAATACGAGAATAATAAGTGACAAGTAGCAAGTTAAAACATAGGAAGCAATTAACGCATGTAACAGTTAAGACATGGAATAAAATAATTAATGAAATACGGGAAAGCGCGGAAACAAGTAATTTGACGGCGTATATACACTCGTCACCGCGCATATACACCGCTACACATGTAATTCACATAGCACATAGCTCAAGGGTTCCTAATTCCCTCAAATCAAGGTTAGACCCAACACTTACCTCGCTTCGCAAGCAAATCAAAGCTCAACCGGGGCCTTTCCTCTAAAATACGCCTTTAAACCAATCGAATCTAACCAAAATTGTCTCAATAACATCAATAATGCTAAGGAAATCAATTACAATACATAAAATTAAGATCTTTACACTTTTCCCAAAAAGTTAAACCCGGGCTCGCTTGGTCAAAACCCGAGATTCGGACCAAAACCAAATTACCCATTCATCTTCAAGCCCGATTATGTGATTAGGTTTGAAATCCGACTTCAATTTGAGGTCTAAATCTCAATTTTACAAAACCCCACAATTCTTCCCAAATCCCTAATTTTCTTCCATGAAAGAACATTGGTTAAGGTTAGAAATTAATGGGTGTTGATGGAAATGGAAAAAAACAAGCTAAAGTATACTAAACTATGAAAGGGTGATGAAATTTCTCTTCAAAATCGCCTCTAGGCCGAGCTCTAATGAAAGGATGGTGAAACATGGGTGAAATATCAATTTTTGGAAGTTTAAATGACTGGGCGTTAGGTGTTAATCGCGTTTGCAAGACACCTGACACTTTCGCGAAGGGCACTGCCCAGTTGGCTTACGCGATTGTGACAAACTCTACGCGTTCACGTAGACTTAGCCCACCTCACCTTCGCGTTCGCGTAGAGTAAGAGTTCCATTCCCAACCCATGCTTCCTATCAGTACGCATTCGCGATGGAGTGGCCCCGTTCGCGAATGGCCGACCCCCCACTGCTCCGCGTTCACGACCCAAACCTCGCATTCTTGATGAGAAAATTCCTCCCCAGCTCAAATTACTCTTCGCGATCGCGAAGAAGATCACACCACATGATAGTAGAAGCCAAAACCGGCAATTGTTTTCTAAGTTCAAACGATCTGTAGCCTTTCCGAAACTAACCCGAGCCCCTCGGGTTCCAAACCAAACATGCACACAAGTGTAATAACATCATACGAACTCATTCACTCGCGCGATCAAAACATCAAAATAACACTTAGAACCATGAATCGGACACCAAAACAATTGAAATTTTCAAAGAAACTCAAGAACATGAAATTTTACAAACGGACGTCCGAATCACGTCAAATCAACTTCGTTTTGCACCAAATTTTACAGGCAAGTGATAAATACTAAAATGAACCTATACCAAGTTCCAAAATAAGAATCCGAACCCGGTAGCAATAAAGTCAACCTACGGTCAAACTTAGGAATTCTTTAAGGCTTTAAATTTCTAGTTTTCCACAAATTACGTTAAATCAAGCTAGGGACTTTCGAATTTGGTTCCGAGCATATGCCCATGTCCCCAATCACGATACGAATCCACCGGGACCGTCAAAACACCGATTCAGGTTTGTTTACACAAAATATTGACCATAGTCAACTCAAATGAGATTTAAGGCACGATTTCACATTTTTATCTATTTTCTCATAAAAACTGCCGAAAAAAGGCACGGACTGCACACGCAAATCAAGGAAGGCTAAATGGAGATATTCAAGGTCTTGGAACACTGAAATGAAGGGTAAAATTATAAGTGACTTATTGGGTCATCACATTCCCCACCTCTAAAACAAATGTTCGTCTTCGAACTGACATAGAAAGGTACCTAGATTGGTGAAAAGGTACAGATATCTACTCCGCATGTTCGACTCAGACTCCCACACGGCTGCCTCGATCGGATGACCTCTCCACTGTATTCGAATTGAAGGATAACTCTTAGACCTCAACTACCGGACCTACCTGGCTAGAATAGCCACCGACTCCTCCTCATAAGTCAGATCCTTGTCTAGTTGGACTGAGCTGAAGTCTAACACATGGTATGGATCACCGTGATACTTCCGAAACATGGACACATGGAACACCAGATGGATTGTTTATAAACTAGGTGGCAATGCCAGCCTGTAGGCCATCTCACCCACTCTCTTAAGAATCTCAAAGGGTCTGATGTACCTTTGGCTCAACTTGCCCTTCTTTCGAACCTCATCACACCCTTCATGGGTGAAACCCAAAGCAATACCCTCTCTCCAACCATAAATGCAACATCACGAACTCTACGGTCGGCTTAACTCTTCTGCCTAGACTGAGTGGTGTGAAGTCGATCCTGAATAATCTTGACCTTATCCAAGGCATCATGTATCAAATCGGTACCCAACAACCCAGCCTCCCCAAGCTGGAACCATCCAATTGGCGAACGACATCTCCTCCCGTATAATGCCTCATAAGGAACCATCTGAATGCTCGACTGGTAGTTGTTGTTGTAGGCAAACTCTATAAGCGGCAAGAACTGATCCCAAGAACCCCCCCCCAAATCCATAATGCAAGAGTGAAACATACCCTCCAATATCTGAATAGTGCGCTCGGACTGTCCGTCCGTCTGGGGGTGAAATGATGTACTCAACTCAACCCATGTGCCCAACTCATATTGTACGACCCTCCAAAAATGCGAGGTGAAGTGCGTACCTCGATTATAAATGTTAGACATGAGCACACCGTGAAGACGGATGATCTCGCAGATGTATATCTCAGCTAACCGCTCTGAAGAATAGGTAACTGCCACTAGAATAAAATGTGCCAACTTGGTCAACCTGTCCACAATGACCTATACTGCGTCGAACTTCTTCTGAGTCCGTGGGAGTCCAACAACAAAATCCATAGTGATACGCCCCACTTCCACTCAAGAATCTCTAGCCTCTGAAGCAAACCACCATGCCTCTGATGCTCGTACTTTACTTGCTGACAATTTAGATATCGAGCTACATATGCAACTATATCCTTCTTCATCATCCTCCACTAATAATGCTGCCGAAAGTCCTGATACATCTTGGCGGAACCCGGATGAATAGAATACCGAGAACTGTGGGCCTCCTTAAGAATCAACTCACGAATCCCATCCACATTGGGCACACAAATACGACCCTGCATCTGCAAAACCCCATCATCTCTAACAGTAACCTACTTGGCACCACCGTACCGCACCGTGTCCTTAAGGAAAAGCAAATAGGTGTCATCATATTGACGCTCTCTGATGCGCTCATACAAGGAAGACCGAGCGACTGTGCAAACTAGAATGCGACTGGGCTCTAAAACATCTAACCTCACGAACTGATTGGCCAAAGCCTGAACATATGCAGCAAGAGGCCTCTCACTAACTGGAATATACACAAGGCTACCCATGCCCACAGCCTTCCTACTCAAGGCATCGGCCACCACATTGGCCTTCCCGTGATGATACAAAATAGTAATATCATAGTCTTTTAACAGCTCCAACCACCTCCTCTGCCTCAAGTTGAGATCTTTTTGCTTGAACAAATACTGTAGACTCCGATGATCCGTGAATACCTCGCACGACACGTCGTAAAGATAGTGCCTCCAAATCTTCAGCGCATAAACAATGGCTGATAATTCTAAGTCATGAACATGGTAATTCTTCTCGTGAACCTTCAACTGCCGCGATGCGTATGTAATCACCTTGCCATCCTGCATCAATACTGCACCAAGCCTATTACGAGATGCATCACAATACACCATGTAGGATCCTGAACCTGTAGGCAACACAACACTGGCGCCGTAGTTAAAGCAGTCTTGAGCTTCTAAAATCTCGACTCATACTCATCCAGCCATCTGAATGGGGCACCGTTCTGGATCAATCTAGTCAATGAGGCTGCTATGGATGAAAACTTCTCCATGAACCGGCGATAATAACCCGCCAAACCCAGGAAACTCTGGATCTCTATAGCTGAAGTAGGTCTAGGCCAGTTCTGAACTGCCTCAATCTTCTTAGGATCCACCTTTATGCCCTCTGCCGATACAACATGCCCCCAAAAGGCGACTAAGTATAACCAAAACGCACACTTTCAAAACTTGGCATATAACTGGCTATCTCTCAGAGTTTGAAGTACTATCCGAAGATGTTGCTCATGCTCCTCTCGACTGCGGGAGTAGATCAAGATGTCAACAATGAATACAATCACAAAAGAATCCAAATAGCGCTTGAACACCTAGTTCATCAAATCCATAAATGATGCTGGGGAACTTGTCAACCCAAATGACATCACTAGGAACTCATAAAGCCCACATCAAGTTTGAAAAATCGTCTTAGGGACATCGAATGCCCTAATCTTCAACTGATGGTAGTGATACCTCAAATTAATCTTCGAAAACACCTTGGCACCCTGAAGTTAATCAAATAAGTCATCAATCCTCGGCAACAGATACTTGTTCTTGATAGTGACTTTGTTTAACTACCGATAATCTATGCACATCCTCATCGACCCATCTTTCTTCTTCACGAATAATATGGGCGCACCCCAGGGCGAGACACTAGGTCTACTGAATCCCTTATCTAGCAAATCTTTCAACTGCTCCTTCAGTTCCTTCAACTCCGGCGGGGGCATATGGTATGGTGGAATAGAAATGGGCTGAGTGCCCGGAGCTAAATCAATACGGAAGTCAATGTCTCTGTCGGGTGGCATCCCCGGCAGATCTATAAGAAACACCTCAAGAAACCCTTGCACAACTGGTACTGAATCCATGTAAGGAACCTCTATACTAGAATCACGGATATAGGCCAAATAAGCTAGACATCCCTTCTCGACCATACGTCGAGCCTTCACATAAGAAATAACTCTGTTGGTAGAATGGCCAGGAGTCTCTCTCCACTCTAATCAAGGCAACCCCAATATGTCTAAGGTCACGTCTTGGCATGACAGTCCAATATAGCATGATAAGGTGACAACCAATCCATACCCAAGATAACATCAAAAATACCATATCAAGAAGTAGAAGATCTACGCTAGTCTCAAGACTCCTAATAGTAATCACACACGAGAGATAAACACGATCTACAACAATAGAATATTTTACAGGCGTGGACACATACACATGAGCACTCAAAGAATCACGAGGCACAACCAGATATGAAGCAAAGTAGGATGACACAAAGGAATAAGTAGAACCCGGATCAAATAGAACTGAAGCATCTCTATGGGAAATTGGAATAATACCTGTGATAACAGCATCATATGACTCAGCCTTAGGCCTAGCAGGGAAAGCATAACATTGGGGCTGGGGCCTACCACTCTGAACTACGTCTCTGGGACGACCTCTAACTAGCTAGACTCCATCTCTAACGGCCTGACCTCCACCTTTGGCTGCTGACCCTTTCCTCTAGCTAGCTGAGCAGGCGGTGGAGCAACCGGTGTCGAAACCATTGCACGAGAACTCTATTGTGGCATGCTGCCCAACAATCTTGAACAGAACCTTCTGATGTGACCAGTACCTCCACACTCAAAACATCCATCCTGCTACTGTGGCGGTTGAGGTTGAAACTGAAGCTGACCCAAACGGGCCGGATAAGCATAGTGATAGCTCTGAATTGGAGGCGCACTGATAGGAGCTGATGGTGCACTGTAGGCTGGCTACCCAAAGTAAGGCACATAAGGACCATGACTCCCTGAAGCACTGTGAGATGCCTGAAGCGCTGAATGAAATGGCATGGGAGGATGTCCCCTACCAAAAGTACCCCTGCCTCCAAATGAGGCACCACTGAAACTACCGGAATAACGAGGCCTCTTATCAGACACCAGCCCGATCTTCTGAGCACGAACCATCTCGATCCGTCTAGCAATATCTGCGGCCGTCTAGAAAGAAATATCACTTCTGGTCTCCTTGGCCATCTGTAGCCTGATAGTGAAAGTGAGCCCATCAATAAATCTACCCACCCTCTCCCTCTCAATAGGAAGCAAGATAATGGAATGACGAGCTAGGTCCACAAATTGAGTCTCGTACTGGGTAACAGTCATACTACCCTGCTAAAGACGCTCCAACTGCATGCGGTACTCCTCTCTCGGAGTGACATGAATGAACTTCTTTAGAAATAACTGTGAGAACTGATCTCAGGTAAGTGCAGGTGAACCAGCTGGTCTAGTCAACATATAATCTCTCTACTATTGACGAGCGTAAAACCGGTGTATAAAACTTAGGCTCGCTATTCAAAGATAGTATAGTATTAAATCGTCTCCACAGGGATTGGTTTAAATAATGTTCTAATAAATCTTCAGCTCAACACTATCCAGGATAACATAACCTTTGATTTATGTTATTATAGACAACTAATAAAACTAAGATTATCTATTGTAAGAAACTAATGGCAATTTAATGACTAAGTAGCAACTATTGAATATCAAGGTGAGAAATAAGGGTTGTGACAAGATATGTGGTCAACTATTATTTTGGGTAACTCTGTGTTAAGTTCACTCTTAACTTCTATTGACTCCTTCGATTTCAACAGATGATTAGGCTACCATAGGGATTCAAATTCTTCTTCCGAATGAATGAGAGTTCCCTTAATCAACCTAATAACAAGTTCTAAGAACATATGCATAAATACAGTGAATGAATGATCCTTCGAAGAACACCTCTTGATTATTCTTCTAAAATGGGTTAATTGATAACTCTCTAAGTTCCTTCGATTACCTAGAAGAGGCGTAAAATCAACCCACACAATATGGAACAATGCAAATTGCAGAAACACTTCTCTTTCGATTAAAGTAAAACCACAATAAGCCGTGCAATTCAATTAATAACTCATTCAATGAATTCGGGCAATTAAGAAAGAGTAAAACCCAAAACAATAGCTGAATCACGACATCCGTCAATAACCCTAAGGAAGATTACTCCATAGTGGAGAAGTTATTCATCACAAGAGTATTATAAGAACAAGAAGAGATTACAATTCCCAAAATCAAACAAACTTCCATATTGAATGATTTGGATCAAGTATTTTGCGTTTTCGTTGCTTCCTTCCGTCTTCTTTCCCCAAAAGTTGCTCTCAAAATCCAAGATATCCTATTTTTAGACGAGCTGGACTTTATATATGTCAAGAGGAGTCACCTTCAAAATTATAAAAATAGGCTTGGGAAAGTTTCCAGACTGGACGTGCGCGGCTGCGCACCTGGGCAGGTGATCGCGCTTATGGCCGTGCACTTTGGACAGTGTCCTGCTCTACATGCTTGCCCAGTGCGTGCTCGCGCACCTGGATGGCTTCCTGCTCACTTCTTCATTTTTTTCGTTACGTGCAGTATTGTTCGTTGATCTCCGAACACGATCCCAACTTAATCCATGGGCTTTTACTCAGACTTCAAAGCTCCAGAATAGCTCGAATTAGCTCCACAACCTCATCGTAACTCAGAATCTCTCCTACAAAGCATTAAACACACACTCAGTGCAAAATAATACCATTTAAATCTCAAATACTAGTGAAGTGCAGCAAATTAGAGTGTAATTAATGGCCAAAATACGCAATTATAGCCTACCATCAACACCCCACACTTAAACCATTGCTCGTCCTCGAGCAATCAAACTACACTTTTCTTGAAACACGACCTGTTTTCAACAATTATCATTACTCATCACACCAAGACTCTTTAAAACAGATTAAGTACAATATTGTAACATCTTAACCTAAGGATTTGACTCAAAAGCACCACGCATTATTTATAACCAACTCACCTACTCTAACACATAGGTCAAGCATTACATTTCCTTTGTGAATCCAGTGCCCTCAAACAAACATAGAGAGTAATTCCACACATAATAGACATTAAAAATAATTAGGAACTCAAGATAGAAACAACATTCATATGCCACAAAAGATGAACCATAGGCTTTCCCGTAGTGTAGTACTCTACTAATTGAGCTCATTTAGTTAAGGGTCATGTAGGACTTTTATGGTTGTAATGTAGGTTGCGGGACGGGTAGGATACATTTAGAGATTAGAGTGACTACACCTCCCTAAGCACTTTGATACATACAATTTAACATTCAAAACCCCACACTTATTTCAAACCATAAATCCACCTTCAATTCAATATGCATTAACTCCCCACTTCTTTAAGCACCATTATATCAACAGGCACCACTATCAAAGAACATTTTGCACAACAATACAACTAAAAAACAAATTTCTTCAATTCAAGTGGCTCTCAATTTGTTTTTTAAAACATTACACCTTTCTCCTTATTTTATTGGTTCCACTCAAAAGCCAATCCAATCACCCCACACTTTAAATTTTACAAAGTTCATAACAAATTCAAGTGATCACGAGAGGTACAAGGTTCAAATAGAGGGTCAATTCAAACAAATGGGTAAGGCTTGTAATGTGGTTGCCAAAGAAATAAGATTACAGGCTCAAAGGGGCTAACAAAGATACATAACAATTAGGTGGATAAGGCATATAACTTGCTCAACAAAGAAATGCCTATATCACTTCCAAGACTAAATACAACTACTATTTCGCTTTGCAAACACACAGTACAAGTTCTAGACATCAAATGCAATGCACAGAATAACACAAAACCTCACCCACACATGGCACATACTCTCTCAGGATCGGACTCATCAAGACACTCTCATCAAAGTAGTTAAGCAAAGTTAACATCATACAATTTGAGGTACTTCTAGGAGAGTCAAAAACTGAGCCTAAGCGTCACAACTAAAGCACTCACTATTATCAAGGCATAATAGAGTCAAGAGACATTGCCTTCCATTCAAATCATAGCTCAAAGTTCCTACTCCTAATAAAAATGAAAACTAACTACACCCGGTTCAATCAAAACCCTTGGAAAAGAACCGCGGCACAAAAAAAACCAAGGGGGAATTAATACACTACCAAACAAGAGAAAATCTTTTTGTCTTTTTCTTTCGACTTTAATCCCTCAAGAAACATGTCGAATGATATCCATCGTCAGGAAAAATCGAAAATTTTAAAATATTTATGTATTTCTTTTTCTAATTACTGCAACTACAAAAACAAACTACAACTACCAAAAGGAAAACTCATATACATATACATACAATACACACATATCCCCCACCCCACACTTTAAATGGTGGCATGTCCCAGTGACACACAAAGAAAAATGCAAAGGTGAAGAAAACTCCCCTGATCAAGTCAGTCCGTGTCGGAGACGGTTCCGGGGTCCAGATGACAAGCCCGACCAAGTGCACACAGCCATTCCATGATCTTCTTCTTATATTTAGCATTTTGTGTAAAAAGGGCGTCGATTCAAGCTCCCAAATCAGTGACTGAGGTACGCATACCCGCCATCTCATGGTCTAAAGTGCTCATTCTTGTTACATATCCGCCACCTGAAGTTTCCCCAACACCCTGCTCATGTGGTGGAGAAGTAGAAATATCCTCACCTTGAACCTCAATGCCCTCGTCGGGTGCATCAGATTCATCACTATCCGCCTCAACAGGCCCATCAGGTTCCTTCCCAATTACAACTTTATCAGCCCGAAATTTCTGTTCGCGCTTAACTTTTACATCTGTGGCCCTATTTTTCGGTACTTGTGCCTCACGGCATAATCGAGTGACCAATGATGGGAAAAACAACCCATACCTCTGTACATGACAGCGAATTAACATCTCATCCTAAAGGATCTGAGCCACATCAAAATCATGGCCATTGGCAAAGCACCAAATCAGAGCCGCCCGGGGACCATTCACCTCAGTGGTGTTTCCTGAAGGCAGCATGCGGTTATTGATGATGTAGAGCTAGAACTTCCCTTCAAAGGTAAGCGAAGCCGAGTGAAATTTTTGCCCCTCCTTTTTCCACACTACCTCCTTGCCAGGTACATAAATGGTTGCAAAGAACAAGTGCCACATGTATGGTTCTTTGCTATGCGTGGCATAATAGTCACCTGTATCAGGGTCTTCCACATATTCCGACAAATGATAGGCCTTTCGGATGGCATCTCTGGAGACATCCACTCTCTTTTTCCTGACTGTGCAGACATGGTCTTCATGTTCTGGGCAGTTTGCATAAAACTCCCGAACAACCATTAGATTTGCTTCATCGGGTTCTTAAAATAATACCCCCAAGCGTCGCCTGACCAATTCATTATACACTCTGGTGCAGTCTGGAGAGACCCAATATCAATTCCCCTCTCTGGTATGGGCTTCTTGCTTTCCTTATTTTGGAATCGTTCCCGGGCTTCCCAGGAAATGAACTTGTTCTGATCATACGGGCGAGCAGATGCCGAAGCTCGTGACCGGGATGTGCCTGCTTGACCACTTGTGGAGGCACCTATGGTTTTTCGTTTCTTGGATGGCGCCATAGTACCTGTAACAAACTACCACTATTAGCTAATGAATCACATGGTGAACCAAGAGAGGCTACACAGACTTCACCCTCATACTTGGTCACAAAATTATATTTTCAATCTCATTGTGGCATTTATACAAACATTTAACATGCATCACTGGTACTAACCCCCACAAAGCAACTTTAGCCCTAGCTTGACTAAGAATACACCACTTTTACTCCTAGCAACTATATGGTCAGCCTCCATGGTGAAACTCAACCTCCACCCACACGAGAAAAAGAACAAAAAAAAGAGAGAAATAAAAACAAATTGCCACTCACAAGCAAAATAAAACAAAATTCATAAAAGAGAGAGAAATCATCTCACTTACCTAAGGGGACTCTGGGAAAGAAATCTCATGAGAATAGGTGAAGGGAGAGGAGTAGGGTGGTGGTGTGGTGTTATTATTTTCTTATAGAGAGGATATGAGAAAAGGATAGGGCAATTTAGGGTTCGTTAGTGTAGAGGGAAGGAAAAGGGAAAAATTAGAATTGGGGGTTAGGGGGAGTCCAAATTAAAAGGAAAAAGGATACACTTACCTGATGCGCGGTCGGTGCGCGGTTGGGTCATACCGTGCGTGGCCGCGCATGTTTGGCAGTGTACTGCTGAATATGCACGGCCATGTGCGCGGTCGACCCTTCAGGTGCGCGGCCACGCATGTTCCGCCTCAGCTGACGTTGCCTTTTGCGCTACCATATGCACGAGGTGCCCCACAAGGTGTGCGGTCGCACACATATACATTCAAAAGGGGCCTTTTAGACACCTCAGTTCCTACCTTCCGTGACATGTACCTTCCTGTACCTACCACATCATAATATACACTAATTTCTATCTATTCTACGCTATAAACAAAAGTGAAAAAAATCTAACTAGTAGAAGAGTTAGAGGTAGTTCTGAGTTATAGTCGTCAACTTGACTCAACCGGGCATCCTCAACTGATTTTGATGCTCGAGGATTGCTGAGCAAATTCTCCAGCAAGATACGGTTTTATCCTGTGTCCATTCACTTTGAAACTCTCCGTTCCGTCCTGGTTCTGGATCTTAATTGCCCCATATGGTGATACATGTTTCACCACATACGGTCCCGTCCATCTAGACTTAAATTTTTCGGGGAACAATCTGAGTCTACTATTGTACAGTAAGACTTTGTCCCTTTCATGAAACTCCTTAGGCTTAATCAGACGATCATGCCACCTTTTATTCTTTTCTTTGAAAATTTGCTCAATTTCATACGCGTCTAGTCTAAACTCCTCAAATGAATTCATCTGAGCCAACTTGTGTTCACCTACGAGACTAAGATCAAGATTAAGTATCTTAATTGCCCAATAAGCTTTATGTTCTATCTCAACAGGTAGGTGACACGATTTTCCATACACTAGTGTGAACGGTGAAGTCCCTATGGTTGTTTTGAACGCAGTTATGTACGCCCATAGAGCTTCTTCTAACTTTACAGACCAATCCTTACGAGAAGCACTAACCGTCTTTTCAAGAATTCGTTTAAGTTCAAGGTTAGCCACTTCAACTTGCCTACTAGATTGGACATGGTACGGGGTTCCTGTTTTGTGTGTGACCCCATACTTGGATAGCAGCACAGCAAACTGCTTGTTCACAAAGTGTGACCCATTGTCGCTGATAATCACTCTAGGTGTCCCAAAGCGGTTAAATATGTTCTTCCGTAATAACTCACACACTTCCCGATCATCATTGGTTCTAGTAGGGATTTGCTTCGACCCACTTAGAGACATAGTCAATGACTACTAGGACATACTCATAAGAATGTGATGATGGGAACGGAGCCATAAAGTCAATGCCCCAAACATCAAAAATTTCACATATCAGAATGGAGTTGAGAGGCATTTCGTCCCTCTTGCTAATATTACCTGCCCTTTGACATTTGTCACATGCACCTACATACGTTTGTGCATCTTTGTACAACGTAGGCCAATAGAAACCAGCTTCCATGACATTTGCTGCAGTGCGATTTCCACCATTGTGTCCTCCAACTGCTCCATCATGGCAGTGAGAACAGAATGCTTGCCATCTCTCCATCAGGCACACATCTTCAAATCACACCATCTACACACAGCTTAAACAAGAAAGGGTCATTCCAAAAATAACATTTTACCTCACTTTGCAACTTCTTTTTCTGATCGGAGGTCAAGTCGTGTGGTAGCCACCCACTAGCCAAGAATTTGGCTATGTCGGTGAACCATGGTGGTCTATTGGAGACTGCTGCAATGGAAAAAATATGCTCTTGTAGGAACTCTTCCCGAATGTCGACTGCTTCAACAGGTAGTTTCTCCAATCGCGACAGGTGGTCAGCCACTTGATTTTCCGTGCCCTTCCTATCCTAGATTTCTAGATCAAATTCTTGCAGCAACAATACCCACTGCATCAGACGCGGTTTGGACTCTCTCTTACTCAGCAAATATTTTAGTGCTGAGTGATCAGTATGCATTATTACCTTGCTTCCCACCAAATATGATCTGAACTTGTCAAAAGCAAAGACTATTGCAAAGAACTCCTTCTCTGTGGTAGCATAGTTCACCTGAGCATCATTCAAGGTCCGACTTGCATAGTAAATAGGTCAGAATAGTTTATCTCTCCTCTACCCCAGCACTGTTCCTACTACCTCATCACTGGCATCGCACATTATCTCGAAAGGTTCACTCCGGTTAGGAGTCACCATTATGTGGGCACTCATTAGCTTTTCTTTGATCAGTTCGAATTCTCTGAGACACTTCACAGCAAATACAAATTCCACATCCTTGGCAAGTAATGTAGTTAAGGGCTTGTAATGCTGGAAAAATTCTTAATGAACCTTCTATAGAAACCGGCATGCCCCAATAAACTTCTGATGCTCTTCACTGAGGTCGGTGGTGTAAGCTTGGCTATCACATCTACTTTAGCTCTGTCGACTTTAATACCTTCAGCTGTGACTTTATGGCCCAGGACTATCCCCTCCTTAACCATGAAGTGACACTTTTCCCAGTTGAGTACTAGATAAGTGTCCTCACATCGTTTCAGAACAACTTCGAGGTTCTTCGAGCAATCTTCAAATTCATCTCCAAATAGAGTAAAATCATCCATGAACACCTCCAGACACTTCCCATTAAAATCTGAAAATATTGACATCATGCATCTCTGGAAAGTAGCTGGTGCATTGCATAGTCCGAATGGCAATCTACGGTATGCAAATATTCCGGACGGGAATGTAAAGGTGGTTTTCTCAACATCCTTGGGAGTAATGGCTATTTGATCGTACCCTGAATATCCATCTAAGAAGCAGTAACATCCACGCCTCGCCACCTTCTCCAATATCTTATCAATGAAAGGAAGAGGGAAGTGATCCTTCCTTGTTGCATCATTTAATCTCCGGTAGTCTATGCACATCCTCTATCCAGTAACTGTTCTGGTAGGAATTAGCTCGTTGTCCTCATTTTTTACCACCGTCATGCCCTCTTTTTTCATCACAACCTGTACGTGGCTAATCCATTGACTGACAGAGATAGAAAATATTATGCCTACATCCAGCAATTTGAGTAACTATTTTTGAACTACCTCCTTAAGATTTTTGTTCAATTTGAGTTGGGTCTGCACCACCGGTTTACTCCCTTCTTCTAACAGGATCTTGTGCATACAGATTGCACGGCTGATCCCTTGAATATCGGCTATACTCCAACCGATTGCCTTTTTATGCTTCTGTAGTAACTCCACAAGCATGTGTTCCTGTTCACTTGTCAAATTAGCAACAACAATCACGGGAAAATTGTTAGTATCTAAAAAAGCATATTTCAAATGTGTCGAGAGTACTTTCAATTCCAGCTTCGGCTTGCTCTTTTATTTCATGAATTCTTCTTTATCTACCACTTGGTTCTCATCTTCCAGCGCATCAACTTCCTTCTTGATCTCAGGATCTTCGTCCTCCGTTGTACTTGATTGACTAATACATCTCTCTAGTAAGTCACCTACCAGCTTATCTAGTTTGTGTTGTTCAGCTAACTCTCTCATCACATCTAGTTTAAGACAAGCATAGGCAGATGCCTTATCACATGGGTATTTCATCATTCTCTTAATTTGAAACATCACTTTTTCATTTCCCACTCGTAGCATGAGTTGCCCCTCATATATATCAAGAATAGCCTGGCCAGTGTAAAGGAATGGTCTCCCTAGGATTATAGGTACCTCCTTATTCACTTCCATATCTACCACGATGAAGTCTACTGGGAAAATAAATTTTTCTACCCTTATAGAATGTCCTCAATTATGCCCTCCGGTATGATCGTGGTCTGATCAGCCAGTTGCAAGGATACTGGCATAGATTTGATCACTCCTAGCTCTCCTTCCAATTTCTTGAACACCGATAATGGCATCAAGTTAATGGATGCACCTGAATCGCATAAGGCTTTGTCAAAATTTTCGCTACCCAACGAGCAGGGTATAGTGAAACTGCCAGGATCCCTACACTTCTTAGGAATTTTGTTCTGTAGAATGGCACTACAGTGAGCATTGAGTTTTACCACTTTTGTTTCCTCGAGCTTCCTTTTGCTTGAGAGGATTTCCTTTAGGAATTTTGCATAGGCTGGCATCTGTGTGAGCACCTCCGTGAACAGGATGTTCACATACAACTGTTTCAGCAACTCTAAGAATTTCCCAAAGCATTTGTCTAATTTCTCCCACATCATCTTTCGAGGAAAAGGTAACAATGGCATGTGCTTGCTTTCCTCGACTGCGCTATTCACCTTCTGCTTATCAACATCCTTGCTGCTAACATTCTCCTTAGGCAAAGATTCACCAATTTTTTTGTTCTTTAGCTATCGTGGTTGAGTTGATCTCCTTCTCATCCCTTGGTTTTGCCTTTGGCTCTGCTAATGTTTTCCCACTCCTGAGAGACACATCTTTGATTGTCTCTTTTGGATTCTTGGCAGTGTCTTCCGGCAAAGTCCCCGGCACCCTTTCTGACAACAATGTTGCAAGCTGCCCCATTTGTCTTTCCAAATTCTAGATGGTTATGCCTTGCTCCCTGATAGCGGTCCCTTGAGACTCAAGTTTCTCATCGGATTTATTTATAAATACCTTCATTAGATCTTCTAAACTTGAGTTGTTGGGATGCGGAGGTTGGTATGGTTACCTCTGTTGAGTTTGGAAACCAGGCGGTCCTTGCACTGGTGTTCTGGGATTTTGTTGCTGCCATGAGTTCAAACTACCAGTTAAAGAACTCCATGAGAACCCTGGATGTACCTTTCCCATAGAATTGAAATTACCACCTCCTTGGTAGTTGCCTCTGTTGAAGTTCCCCATAGCGTTGACTTCCTGAGTTGTAGCTTGACACTCATGTGTCGGGTGTCCCAATCCACAGATGTCACATCCCACCTGTGGTTGATTTTGCACCTGAGCTAGCGTCAGTTGCTTGAGGTCCTTAGCCATAGCTGCAATTTGGGCATGCATTGCTACCAACGATTCTACTTGGTGCACCCCTACTGATCTTCTTCGGTCCCCTTGATCAGTGGACCATTGTTCTGCATCTTCAGATAGTTCATTCAGATGATTGACAATCTCTTCAGGAGTTTTCTTCATCAGAGGACCTGCAACCGCACTATTCAGCAATCTCCTTGATGACGGGTTTAAACCGTCCCAGAAGTCCTGGAGTTGCATCCATTGCTTCATTCCGTTATAAGGGCACCTCCGAAATAGATCCTTAAATCTTTCCCATGCCTCGAACACTGTCTCTCCTTCACCTTGGCAGAAACTGTGAATCTCTTTCCTCATTCGTCCAGTCTTAGCGGTAGAGAAATATTTTTCTAAGAACTTGGTAGTCATCTCCTCCTACGTACGGATTGACCCTATGGGAAGACTTCTCAACCACTACTTTGCATCATCCTTAAGAGAGAACGGGAACGCTCTGAGGTAGATGGCATCATGTGATGCTCTATGGGTTTCCCTATGAATATGCAATTATTCTGAATGGTCTAGATGACTCCCTGTTTGAGTCCAAAATTATTGGCATCAATGGGTGGGGGTCTCACACTAGATTGTTATTGGTTGTACACCGGTCTGGCATAATCTCCTAGCGACCTCCCAAGTCTAGGAGCTGCATTTTCAAATTCATCTTCGATCATGTTTCGATTAGGAATGAACCTTCGTTCCCCGTCAACCGTTTCATCCGCAATTCTATGGGCTGCTTCAGTTGCTAACCGTGCTTCTTGTTGCTGAGCCGCCTCTCTCGTAGCTAGGTCCACAACCTCTTCGTTGTTCACCATTGTATTTTGAGTTGAAGGCTGACCCAATAACAACCCGCTCGATTCTTTGTCTCTTATCAACTACCTCAGGTGCTTATCTAACTCTGGGTCATATGGCACCATGTCCTTTGAAGAGGATCGAGTCATACACCACTGAACTTAACTTGTTGCCTGCACACAGATGAGAAGAGCGTAAAAAAGGAAAATAAAATAAAGTTGTTCCTGAATTAGCACTGAAAATTAATTCAAACACTATTAATCGCCAATTCCCGACAACGGCGCCAAAATTTGATGAGCACAAAACTGGTGTATAAAACGTAGGCTCACTAGTCAAAGATAGTATAGTATTAAATCATCTCCATAGGGATTGGTTTAAATAATGTTCTAATAAATCTTCAACTCAACACTATCCAAGATTATCTATTATAAGAAACTAATGGCAATTTAATGACTAAGTAGCAACTATTGAATATCAAGGTGAGAAATAAGGGTTGTGACAAGATAAACGGTCAACTATTATTCCAGGTAACTCTGTGTTAAGTTCACTCTTAACTTCTATTGACTCCTTTGATTTCAACAAATGATTAGGCTACCATAGGGATTCAAATTCTTCTTTCGAATGAATGAGAGTTCCCTTAATCAACCTAATAACAGGTTCTATGAACATATTCATAAATACAGTGAATGAATGATCCTTCGAAAAACACCTCTCGATTATTCTTCTAAACTAGGTTAAGTGATAACTCCCTAAGTTCCTTCGATTACCTAGAAGAGGCATAAAATCAACCCACACAATATGACACAATGCAAATTGCAGCAAAATTCTCTTTCGATTAGACTAAAACCATAATAAGCCTTGCAATTCAATTAATAACTCATTCAATAAATTCGGGAAATTAACAAAGAGTAAAACCCAAAACAATAGTTGAATCATGACATCCGTCAATAACCCTAAGGAAGATTAGTCCATAGTGGAGAATTTATTCATCACAAGAGTATTAGAAGAACAAAAAGACATTACAATTCCCAAAATCAAACAAACTTCCATATTGAATGACTTGGATCAAGTATTTTGCGTTTTCGCTGCTTCCTTCCATCTTCTCTCCCCAAAGGTTGCTCTCAAAATCCAAGATACCCTCTTTTTAGACGCGATGGGCTTCATATAGGTCAAGAGGAGTCGCCTCAGAAATTATAAAAACAGGCTTGGGAAAGTTTCCGGACTGGACGTGCGCGGCCGCGCACCTGGGCAGGTGATCGCGCTTATGGCCGCGCACTTTAGACAGTGTTCTGCTCTACGTGCGCGCCCAGTGCACGCTCAGTGCGCGCTCGCGCACCTGGATGGCTTCCTGCTCACTTCTTTGTTTCTTTCATTACGTGCACTATTGTCCATTGATCCCCGAGCACAATCCCAACTTAATCCATGGGCTTTTACTCAGACTTCAAAGCTCCAGAATAGCTCGAATTAGCTCCACAATCTCATTGTAACTCGGAATCGCTCCTACAAAGCATAAAACACACACTCAGTGCAAAATAATACCATTTAAATCTCAAATACTAGTGAAGTGTAGCGAATTAGAGTGCAATTAATGGCCAAAATACGCAATTATAGCCTACCATCAACCATATCTTGGTGGAACCAGTCATCTGAAATACTGCAAAATCGAACCCATTTGTCTCAACTATGCCCATGTTCCGCAGCACCTCATGGCAGCGGTCTAGATAATCTTGTGGGTCCTCAGAAGGTGCCCTACTGAAATGAACAGGAAAGAGCTTGGTAAACTTTTCCAACCTCAACAAAGCCTCAGAAGACATAGCGGGCCTATTACCGGCCTGTGCCGCAACCACCGACTGAACCACCCCAAGAAGCGGGGCTACTGGAGTATGATACTGGGGAGCCACCTGCTCCAGAGTGTGAGTAGCGGGAGTCTGTGCTTCTCCCCCAACCCGAGAGACGGCTGGTGCCACCGGGAATGTACCTATGTGGGCCACACTCTCCATAAGTCCCACTAAACGAACTAGAGTGTCCTGAAGCACTGGAGTGGCTATGAACCCCTTCGGGACCTGAGCTGGTCTGACGGGTACAGTCTGAGCTGGAACATCCTCCTAGTGATCAATCTGAGGCTCCACTTCATGTGCTGCTGCTCGAGATCTAGGCTGAGCTTTTCCTCTGCCCCTGGTAGTAGCTGCCACAAGGGGCTCCGACTCTTGTCCGGCTATAGATGCAGTGCGTGTTCTTGCCATCTGCGAGGGAACAAGAATAGAATGGTTCAATCATCAATGATAGAATAAAATCGCATGATAGAGAAAGAAAGAAGTGAAATTGTTCCTAAACTCCATAGCCTCTAGAAGATAAGTACAGACGTCTCCGTACCGATCCTCCAGACTCTACTAAGCTTGCTCGTGACTCGTGAGACCTAAAAAACCTAATGCTCTGATATCAACTTGTCACGACCCAGAATTCCCACCCTCGGGACCGTGATGGCGCCTAACATTTCACTCGCTAGGCAAGCCAACGTTAGGATAGTTTTTAGCCATTTTTTAACAATTCAAATTAACTGATATCGAGTAAACTGAATAAACTAAAATAAAACTGAAATAGAGTGAGAAAAAACATAATAACCATAATATCTAGATACAATCCCAGAACTGGTGTCACAAGTGCACGGGCGACTAGAATAATCCAGATAATGGTCTGAACGAAAGTAAAATTGTCTGAAATGAAATAACCAACTAGGATAAGGAACAAAGGGACTTCAGGGCTGCGAACGCCGAGCAACTATACCTCAAGTCTTCAATCCGGCAATCAATCCGAGCAATCTATTGACCGCCGCTAGGACCGACTCCAAAATCTGCACAATAAGTGCACAGTGTAGTATGAGTACAACAGACCCCATGTACTATGTAAGTGCCGAGCCTAACCTCGACGAAGTAGTGACGAGACTAAGGTAGGTCACTTACAATAACCTGTACGTAATATAATAATAATAACAGGAAAGAAACACAGGAAAAATAAGGCAGTTAACTTATAAAGTAAACTAAACCCTCAAAATCAGTAAAACCAGAAATATCAGTCCTCAGAATCTTGTATGAAAACACTGGAAGCTAACACAATGCACAATGAATACAAAACACACAATCCGTTGTGGCGCGCAACCCGATCCTACCATACAAACACAATCCTCGATTATTTTACCATATCAATATTAAGAATAACATGTAAACTCCGTTGCGGCGTGTAACCCGATCCCACTATATAATCAAAATCAATATCACAATCCTCCCTTATTTCACCATATCAAAATCACTTGTAAATCCGTTGCGGCGTGCAACCCGATCCCACCATATCAATATCAAACCTCTATTTTTTCACCCGTTGCGGCGTGCAACCCGAACCATAAATAAAAGCAATAAATGTAAGTAATTCAACAACTCATTTCACAAGAATCTCTACGATTAAGGAATATAAAAACAAGTCATAAAGGGACCTCGTCCCAAATCAAGAAACGCTACAATTACTACAAAGCAACACGACAAAAGTGTTCAGGTAAAAACAATAAGGCAAGTAGCAATTAATCATAGAAGCATGGGAGAAACTAACATTTTAATATGAGAATAATAAGTGACAAGTAGCAAGTTAAAGCATAGAAAGCAATTAACGCATGTAACAGTTAAGACATGAAATAAAATAATTAATGAAATACGAGAAATCATGGAAACAAGTATTTTGACAACGTATATACACTCGTCGCCTCGCATATACACCGCTACACATGTAATTCACATAGCACATAGCTCTAGGGTTCCTAATTCCCTCAAATCAAGGTTAGACCCAACACTTACCTCGCTCCGCAAGCAAATCAAAGCTCAACCGGGATCTTTCCTCTAAAATCCGCCTCCAAACCAATCAAATCTAACCAAAATCGACTCAATAACATCAAACAATGCTAGAAAAATCAATTACAATACATAAAGTTAAGATCTTTACACTTTTCTTAAAAAGTCAATAAAAGTCAACCCTATGCTCGCTTGGTCAAAATCCGAGATTCAGGACCAAAATCCAATTGCTCATTCACTCCTGAGCCCGATTATCTGATTAGTTTCGTAATTCGACCTCAATTTGAGGTCTAAATCTCAATTTTACAAAAACTCTCAATTCTTCCAAAATCCCTAATTTTCTACCATGAAAGAACATAGATTAAGGTTAGAACTTAATGGGTGTTGATGAAAATGGAAGCAAGCAAGTTAAAGTATACTAACCTATGAAAGGGTGATGAAATTTCTCTTCAAAATCGCCTCTAGACCGAGCTCTAATGAAAATATGGTGAAAAATGGGAGAAATTTTGATTTTTGGAAGTTTAAATGACTGGGCGTCATGTGTTCATTGCATCCGCGAGACACCTGACGCATTCGCGAAGGGCACTGCCCAGTTGGCTTACGCGTTCATGTAGGCTTAGCCCGCCTCGTCTTCGCATTCGCGAGCCTAGGCTCGCGTTCGCGTAGAGTAAGAGTTCCATTCCTACCCCCGCCTCCTATCACTACGCGTTCGCGATGGAGTGGCCGCGTTCGCGAAAGGGCAAATCCCCCACTGCACCGCATTCATGACCAAAACCTCGCGTTCGCGATGAGTAAATTGCTCCAGCTCAGATTACTCTTTGCGATCGCGGGAGTATCTTTGCGATCGCGTAGAAGAACACACTAGATGACAGAAGAAGCCAAAACCAACAATTCTTTTCTAAGTTCAAATGGTCTATAGCCTATCCGAAACTCACCCGAGCCCCTCGGACTCCAAACCAAACATGCAAACAAGTGTAATAACATCATATGAACTCGCTCGCGCGATCAAAACATCAAAATAATACTTAGAACCACGAATCAGACATCAAAACAATTGAAATTTTCAAAGAAACTCAAGAACATGAAATTATACAACCGGACGTCCGAATCACGTCAAATCAACTCTGTTTTGCACCAAATTTTGCAGGCAAGTCATAAATACTTAAATGAACCTATACCAAGTTTCGAAATAGGAATCCGAACTCGGTAGAAATAAAATCAACCTACGGTCAAACTTAGAAATTCCTTAAACTTTTAAATTTTTAGTTTTCGACCAATTACGTTAAATCAAGCTAGTGACTTCCGAATTCAGTTTCGGGCATACGCCCAAGTTCCAAATCACGATACGGACCCACCAGGATCGTCAAAATACTGATCCGGATCCGTTTACACAAAACGTTGACCGTAGTCAACTCAAATGAGTTTTAAGGCACGATTTCACATTTTCATCAATCTTCTCATAAAAACCTTTCGGAAAAAGGGCGCGGGCTGCGCTTGCAAATCAAGAAAGGCTAAATGGAGCTATTCGAGGTCAAGAAACACAAAAATGAAAGATAAAACTATAAATGACCTATTGAGTCATCACACCGGCCCAAAGGCCAAGCAAATAAAGTTATGGCTTTAGGCCTCCAAATATTTAGGGCCACATTTTAAAATTAATAATTATTAATTATGTGGTAATTTCCTCTAAAAATTAAATATTTATGATAAAAAAAGTATAAGATCTTCATAGAAAAAAATTGATTACTTTGCCAATGTGATCTATGGTGAGTAATAGTTTATTTACATTCTAATATTAACATTCCTTTTTTTCTCATAATAATACTTGTATTTTTTATTCTCTTTTATTTCTCTAATTACTAAGTTGTCTATTCTCCAAAAAATCCAAGGGAGGAAGGAGGAAAGATATTGAATAAATTAAATTATTTCTTTTTTAATTATTTCTCATGTTCTTAAGCGTTACAACAAACAAAGTAAAACAATAGAATTCTATTCTGATGTCAAGTTATAAACTTCTAGAATCAAGTTCTATTGTTCTAACTTTCTATATTTTTTCTTTAGATTTGAAATTTCTTATATTTTTACCTCATAGTAGTGCATTACAAAAAAAGATTTAGTTATTTATCAGAATACACATATGTCAACTATAAAGCATGAAACAAATTAATATAAATTTCTTTTTAAAGTTGATTGCCTCCTAATAAAGTTTGGGTTTAGGCCTCCAAGGTTCTTGAGCCGTTCTGCGAGAAAGATATATGTACTCTGACTATACGTTTTATGTATCACTTTAATCAAAGGTATTTGATCCAAAATATTTGCAATTTAAAAAGTTAAGCAGACATTAATTAATTTTTTTTAAATTTCACTCTTATTATTCCAGAAAGCATATATCATTACTTATTTAGCAATGTTGCTAAACAGACAAATCTCTTATTGCAATTTATCATAGACACGTTTAAAATACTACAATCTCCTTAACAACCACCTTGTCCAATAAATTGAACTGGAACTAATTACAATAGCAAAAAGAAGTAAAAAAATTAAAGGTAAACAGCTCATTTTTTCTTGAAATAAGCAACTTAGGACTTTCCGAGGCTTTGTATTAACAAATCAACCAGTCTTAGGAGAAGGTACAGCTGGTTTCCCCGGAGGTGTTATTGTTTTTGCTCTTGTTTCAGGTACCACTGGTATTCCTTGTGCATTTCCTGCTTCTTCATTTCCCTGTTATTTAATTTGCAGAAACGTATACAAGAAAATAATAGTCTTAATTTACTACTAAAAACATCTCTTTTCCGATAAAAAAAAAAAAAAAACCGACCGAACGTGATCAATTTTAAACAATTACCGACCAAAAACCGACCGAATTGGAAGGGTTGAAAAAATACTGGCCGATAGCAAATATCGACCGAAAATCAGTCGGATCGGTCAGCTGAATTCCAAACTCGACCAAAGGAAAAAAACGGCCGGAAGCTGTCGGTATTTATCGACCGAAATCGATCGATTTTTTAAAATTATTCAATTTAAAAATACACCATCGAGAATCAAACCAAAGTTTGTATCGTGGCATGATACTATTCTACCATTAGACCATTGATGCATGTTAGTTTAATACTTTTACTTATTTTATTTATACTCGTCAGTCGCTATTTTGCACGAAAATACCCATTCAAATTTGTCGATTTTACTTAAAAAATAAATTACAGTTTAAATGATTTGGCAAAAAAAGGACCAATTTTGGTCTGTTATCTTAATATAAATTTTAATTTAATTTAAATAAAAAACCAACTGAAGTTGGTCGGTTATTGAAAAATAAATTTTCTAGTATACATTACCGATCGAATTGGATGGAAAAATAGTTTTTCGCCTTTTGGCGCAAAAAAAAAAAGCCCGAATTTGGTCGGTTTCGTAAAAAAAAAATAGGAAAAATTTATTTTCAAAAGACCGACCGCCATTCCGGGATAGGCGGCTAATACTAAAATAATAAGTGAAGTAGTCATCGTCTGATGGTTTTTTCAGTCGGTATTACCGGTCAATTTTTGGATCAGTTTTTTCTGTCGGAAAAATAAGTTTTTTAATAGTGACTACTCCCTCTATTCCCTTTTACTTGTCCAATTTTTATTTTGCAGTAAAAGATTGCTTGAAAGTGTGGGTACCCTCACATATAGCTTAGACGTATTGTCCAACTATTCTGCTATTAATTGAGCTTTAACATTGGTTTCCATGAATTTACTAAAACCATAAAACTTGCTAGTAATACAAATTAAGAAAATATTTATAAGTTGATGATGACGGAGGAGGAGGAAACTTACTCCCACTGGTTGTACAGTCTCTTTATATTCTTCTGAGTTTTCTACCTGTTATTTCATTTGTATAAACATTTTGCAAATAAGAAGAAAATACTAATTTATGATTGCAAGTACTATTTAAGGTTTGTTAGAACAAAACTTTAAGATGAAAAACACACCTCAGGATTTATCATGAGTACCATTGAAATTTTTTTATTTTACGTTTATTGATCTTACAAACCAAGAGTATTGTTTTCAGAGAATCGCTATCACTTTTCCAACGTTACATATTCGAAAAGAATCACAAGTCTGATTTGGGGATCATAACCCTAAATATGCATATATTTACTATTTAGTCCACCATTAAATTAGAAATTACATTTGAATCAGAGTACTTATATTTAGTACTGTGTCTTTGGTTCATTTAACTTTAGATCTTGACCGATCATTTTTTTTTATTTTGGGCCACATATAATTATCTTTAATTCATATAGATAATAATTATTTTTTTGAGGATCTCTTGCATGTAAAATTTAGCAAGAGTCAAGAGAAATGTAATGTTAAAAATCATCGTACTTGAAAATGTAGCTGTGTAAAAAACAAAATCGCTATATAGTTGGTTCAAGGAGAACGATGAAGAGGAGGAAATTAAACTTACAGCCACACTTAGTTCTGCAGCATTTCCTGAAATATTAAATGGAATACATTAATTCAATCAGAGCAACTGAAGAATTTCAATATAAAAAACTACTGTCAAACTTTTTTACCTTTAGCAGCTTTTGCACAAGAAGTGAGGGATTTAGCTAGACCTTGAATCCTGTTCGACATATCTACAATGAACTTATCCATATTTTCTCGTTTTTTTAAATCCAAGGAACAAATTAAGCTTTATAAATCAGATGTATATATAGTTGAAATATGTATCACCTTCAATTTTATTTAATTGGGTGAGAGATAAAAAAACAATTGGCTCAAAGTGAGAGAACAATATTATGGTTTTAAATTTATTAACTTAGTTACGTTACGTGAGAGCTTGTAATTGCTATTATATTTGCCTACCTAATCAAATTTATTTATTCCTTTTCCAATTTCAATTATTATTTTTCGTGTGAACTAGGATATTGTTGTTCTAGCAATCTAAACAATTTAGACTTCTAGATTAAATAATTGGTTCGTAAGCAGCACTACTATTTTTTTTTGTGGGGGGGGGGGGGGGGAGAAAAAGGAAAACATTCTTAATTTCAAGAAGCAACGGTAGCTAGCTTGAAACAGAAGGAAATCATATTCAGAGTTTCTTGATATAATAATAGAAATAAAATATTTAAAAAAAAATCTCTTTGATTTACTCAACTTTTTGCCAGGACTTTAATAGCTCAAAAGAATTCAGATAGGTAAAAGGCTATAAAAATGCAAATAATAAGATGCAGTTGCATGATCCTTGTCAAGAATTAATTTTATTAACCATGTTGTTAGAGATCTTCATCATCATAAGCAATTGAAGAACATTTGCCTTCATTCGATAGGACTTACCTAATTTTGCCGATGATTTTTGCTAATTATTGCATAACTTTTCGCCATTTAACTAAAGTCAGGAGGGTTAGTTACGTTGTCCTTGATACAACTTAATTGAAGGGACTACTTTCTCTTGTGCAGCATTGCATTAATGATATAGTCTGCTTGACCCTAGGTAGGTACAACTTTAAAACGTGTCACTAGAGCCTAAAGTTTATCTTTGTATATACCTAGCATGAATGCTATATACATCTACTCACCCGGCCCCCTCAGCCGCATAGAGACTCAGGATCCTTTAGACTAAGTGGCCGTTTGGACATAAGAATTGTAAAATTCCGAAAAAAGTGAAAAACGATTTCAAGTGAAAACGGTATTTGAAAGTTAGAGTTGTGTTTGGACATAAATACAATTTTGGGCTATTTTTGAATTTTTGTGAGTGATTTGATGTAAAAATATTGAAAAACAGTCTTTTGAAGTTTTTCAAATTTTCGAAAAATTTCATCATCTTCAAGTGAAAATTGTAGATTTCATGGCCAAACGCTAATTTCGGGAAAAAACAAAATTTTGTATGGCCAAAAGGCCCATAAGTCTAAACTTAGTTGAATGTTAAGGTTTGTGCCACCGTCACTCAAGGTTGCACGTAGAGTAAGTGAAAATAGTACGGGCTAACCAGTTTTCTAACTGATAATTGAAAAATAGTTAGTGTTTGCAAAGTCATTGAAAAATAGCTATTATTTTGCTGCAACACGGAAAGTTCTAGTATAATATACTGGAGATTAGTGCACCTGTGTATGAACTTCCAGTATATTATGCTGGAACTCCAACACACGAAAAGTTCTAGCATAATATACTTGAGATTGGAGCACCTGTCTATGACCTTCGAGCTTATTATGCTGGAAGTCCAGTATATTATGCTAGAAGTTCAGTTTATTATGCTGGAATATTTTCCGGATTTTAAACAGTGTTTTCATTCAAATTTATATTTACATGAATAGTGGCTAAATTTCGCTTGCTTTTGAAATTGTAGCTATTTTTCAATTACCACTTGTAAATCTGGCTATTTTTGAATTTTTTCCCCGCAGAGTGACTCCGACACATCGGCAAAACAGCCCACTAGGCCTGCACGACTTTAAAATGCGTCACTATGGCTTAAGACTTATTTTCTTATATATTCAATATCTCTCCTATATTTTGCTGCGGGATTTGCCTGGGGCATTACAATTGGTGGTCTCTTGATGATAATTTTTTTTGTGGGATAATTTCAGAGATATTCCTCCAGGTTTTATTTGATACGGTTAAATTATGACGAGGGAAATAAATGTAATATCGCAAACAATAAGAAAGTTAATGTTACAAAACTAAACCTAGAAGGAGATTTATGAAATTATCCTTTTCCTTTTGTGTTCTCTTTTAAATATCAAAACCATAGTTTAATCCAATTTAAAGGTACCAGATTTAACTAATACATATTAAATCTAGCAGACTTTAAACATGGCAAAACCACGAGAATCATGGTGCTCAGAAAGTACATCAACTGGCATATGATAGTCGGAACATGATTTTCATGAAAATGAATGTAAATAATAAAATAAAAGCACATAAGGTAAGTTTCTTGTGTTTATGCGTTCAGATTTATTCTAATAATTTTATTAGATCATCTTGAAATGCAAAAGTTACGAAGTAGCTTTTGCAATCCACTAACAACCACAATTTTGTTAGCACTTTTTAAATATGGATGCGTTGATTAGCTTTTAGTTTCTTGTATCTTTATGTTTCTATTGAACGTGATTTTGATAAGATTTTAATGTCTACGTAGGAAGGTAATTTGAGACTGAAATCAAACTCAATCTGATGTTACTTTGTAATTTTATTCGATATATTGTCCAATTCCATGAAAAGAAACTTTTCAGTATATTATCATTCAATTATAAATTAATTAAGTTTTCGCCTGAATTAAACTAGTTGGGATCATTGATATGAATTCTCGACCAGAGCCGGCTTTTGGGTAAAGCCACTGAAGCCCAAGCTTTAGCACCCAACTTTAGGATGAAAATAGCACGGGCTAACCAGTTTCGGACTGGTAATCGAAAAATAATCAGCATTTGCAAAGTGATTGAAAAATAATCACTATTTTGCGAAAATACGGAAAGTTCCAGTATAATTGTCACGATCCGAAATTCTCACCTTCGGGACCGTAATGGCGCCTAACATTTCACTTGCTAGGCAAGCCAACGTTAGAATAATATTAGCCATTTTTAAATAATTTTAAATTAATTAATAATAAAGAAACAAATGCGGAAATAAAGTCTGAAATAAAGTAAATAATCCATAATAATAGTGATGTCTAAATACCATCTCAGAACTGGTGTCACAAGTGCACGAGCTACTAGAATAATACAAATAAAGGTCTGAATGAAAATAAAGGTGTCTGAAAGAAATACATAGCTATGATAAAGTGGAAGGGGACTTCAGAACTGCGAACGCTATGCAGTTATACCTCAAGTCTCCTGCGAATAGCTGAATTCGAGCAAGTCTACTGTGCGCCGCTAGGATCAACTCAGGTATCTGCACAAGAAGTGCATAGTGTAGTATGAGTATAACCGACCCCATGTACTCTGTAAGTGTCGAGCCTAACCTCGACGAAATAGTGACGAGGCTAAGGCAGGTCGCTTACATTAACCTGTACGCATTAATAATAATAATAATAATAATAATAATAATAATAATAATAATAATAATAATAATAATAATAATAATAATAATAATAATAATAATAATAATAATAATAATAATAAAAGTAAGACCGGTAAATCATATCAAAAATTGAAGTCAATTCAACAGTCATAATCCCTCAATTTATTTCCGTTGCAGCGTGCAACCCGCTCCAACAAGATAAACTTAAAATTAAATCCGGTGTGGCGTGCAACCCGATCCAACAATATAATCTTTCAATTAAATTCCGTTGTGGCGTGCAACCCGCTCCAACAATATAAACTTAAAAATAAATCTGTTGCGGCATGCAACCCGCTTCAACAATATAATTAAACAACTCTTATAAAAGAAATTACTCCAATAAATATAACAATTAATATGAAATTATAAGACAACAAGCATACAATAATTATGATTTATTAGAAATAAGTGATGACAAGTAGCAATTAATTGTGAAAATTAAGGATGTAATAGGCATTTTAATAATTAGTATGCTAAACGTCAAGTGGCAATTAAGTCACATAAATCAAATAAGCATGTAGCAATTATAGCATGGATTCAAGGCATGATATTGAGCAAAGAACACAAGAAAAACAATTAATATAATAATTAATTCATGATTTAAAATAATTTATGATTTTATTTTCAAGTAATTATGCAGACAATTAATTTGACGACGTATAGGCACTCGTCACCTCGCCTATATGTCATTACACATGAAATTCTCTTAACAAATAATTTAAGGGTTCTATTTCCTCAAGTCAATATTAACCACAACACTTACCTCACTTCGCAACTAATTTCAAGATTCCAATACACCCTTGCCTCGCGAATTCGTGTCTGAAAGTTTCAAATCTAATCACAAACAATTCAACATACTCAACACAAATCGTAGGAACTAATTCCATATGAAATTATAAATTTTTTGTATTAAAATCCGAAATTTATTTTAAAAATTGACAGTGGGACCCACGTCTTGAATCCCAAAAAGCTCAGAAAATCCGAACACACATTCCAATACGAGTTCAACCATACGAAAATTATTGAATTTCGACATCAGATTGTCTTTCAAATCCTCAATTAAAGTCTTTAAAGATTTCTACCATTTTCAATCCAATCTTTACCCATTTGAACTCAACAATCTACCCACAACCTTATTGGTACAAGCATGTATAACTAATACTCTCACATCCAAGAATCACACTCACAATCACCCATCTTTACCCAAACTCGAAATTGAAGACTAGGGGTTAGAACCTTACCTCGTGGGTGAAGATCTTGTGATATTTCCTTGTTGGATTTCAAAGCTTGAACAAGATTTTTGATGAACAAAGCACTTGAGCTTCTTCCTCTCTCTCTATCAAAATGGGGTCGGGTTATGAAAATAGGAAAATGGACCCTCCGAACTCAAGTATGCGGGTCGCACAATGGACCGCACAATGGTTATGCGGGTCGCACAATGGACCGCAATATCAATGCCGAAATATGGGCTGCGCTGGACAGGTTTGCGATCCTTTTTGCGGTCGAACAATGGGTTTTGCGATCGCATAATGATTCTGCAGTCACATAATGATTCTGCGGTCGCACATCTGACCGCAGAATCACATTTTTCTAGCCTTTGGTAATTTGGTCATAACTTCTTGTAGGAGTGTCCAAATGATGAACGGTTTGAAGCGTTAGAAACTAGACTCGAAGACCTTTCATTTGATAGATTGATCATTTTATCACACCTAAATATGCCTTATAAAAAAGACTAAGCGATCGTTGCAAATATAGTCCGGTTAACAAGTCGGGAGTCGAATCCCATAGGGAATTAACCTACTAATCACAACTACTAGACTCGCACCAATTCATGCAATCAATCTTCAGAAATATTAAATAACAAATTGGATGTTTACTAACCAAAGATCAAGTAATGAAAATGCAGTAATTAATAACTAACTACGAACAGGTTGCAGATAAGATTTGGAATGATCTAAGGTTCTGATTTCCCCTATTGTCGGACTCCTTTCTGCTACATTTCCTATAAATTTGCCTAAGTTTCTCTACCGATCATGAGCATTCTAAGTGTCATAATTCACTCCCGAGTAACTACCACAATTTACTAGACATATTCTTCCGAACTATGCTAGCTGGCACTAAGTTACGGCTCAGTCGGATCGCACCAAGGTTTCGTTATTCCTAATCCCACTTTTAAACCCTTCGTATTAATCCCTCACATACGTTAGGAGTGATGTTGTTCAACAACTACCTAAATATGCACTCTCTTCCAAGTAATACACACTAAATAGTCATAGTCGATTGAGAGCTCTTCAACCAACCACAATATAAACTTAGTTGAACAAATAGAGAAAAAGCTACGGAAAATCTATATTAAACGTAACAGGAAAATCATCCTCCAATTGGTTCCATCAAAACCCTAGATTATAAGTTTAGCTACTCATACTCATAGTAACAATTTCCCAAGTATTTTTCATAATTAAATTACAAAATATGAAGGAATGTAGAACTCGATGATTCTTTCCCCCAAAAGTTGTTCCACGAGCTATTCTTGCCTCCCGTCGCAAAACTGCTTCAAAAGTGGTGTTTGATGTCTATTTATATGTGTAAGAAAAGACCTAAACGACATAGCCCTAGTCCAAGTCCAACAAGGAAACGAAATAAGCCTTCAAAATCTGGATCAGGCTCACTATGGACCGTGCCTCGCGAGGTAAAAGGCGAGATATAACTCGCCTCAGACTGTGCGTCGTGAGACATACCGCGCGCTCAACCTCGCCCTTTCCCTCGCGTCGCCTGCTTCCACGCGAGATCAATAGCTTGCCTCGCCAGCTTCCACGCGAGCTCAATAGCTTGCTTCGCCAACTTCTTCATTTTTTCGCTGCTCAATTCTTTTTTTCTTCTTTCCAACTGTTTTCGAGCACGCTTTATACTTTAAATGTTCCTTTTGCTCTAATTTCATCTCCAATGTACCTACACATAAAATAGACTCCATTACACGCAAATAACGTAGATTTTAGCATTAAAGCACCTAAAATGTAAGGTAAATAATGTATTAAAATATGGAATTATAGCCAAACATCAATACCCCACACTTAAACGTTGCTCGTCCTCGAGAAATCAAACTACACTTATAGACATGGCCTTTTTAAGCAATTCCCTTAACTCGTCACACCAAGAATCCTTAAAATATACTAAGCACAAAGGTGTAACATCCTCACCTCAAGATTTGACTCACAAATACCATGCATTATTCACAATTCACTTACTTACTCTAACATGGAGGTCAATGACATTACCTTTTCGTCATGAATCACGTGCCCTCATACAACAAAAAAGATTAGTTCCACACACAATAGATTTTAAGACCGTAGGAACTCAAGATAGGAAGAATTCACTCGCTCTCAGAAATAACATTCATTTGCCATAAATGATACACCATAGGCTTTTCCGTAGTGACATACTCTACTAATCAAGTTCATTCAGTCTAGGATCAAGTAGAACTTTATTTGGTTGTAATGTAGGCTGCGGGTCGGGTAGGATACGTTTAGATATGAGTGACTACACCTCCCTTAAGCATTTTAATACATATACTTCAACACTCAAGCCCATACTTATATCAAACCAAACCTCCACCTTCACATCAATGTATATTACCCCATACTTCTTTAAGCATAATTACATCACTAGCCACCACCATCAAGAATTATTTTTTTATACAATACAACTATATGTATTTTTTTTTTCAAGTGGCTTTTATTGATATATTTTTTTCTTCTTTCTTTTCAAAACGGTGCACCTTTCTCCTTATTTCATTTGTTCCACTCAAAAGCCAACCACCACCCCACACTTTAACTTTTACATAATTCATCACAATTCAAGTGCTCATGAGAGGTGACAAGGTTCAAATATATGGTCAATTCAAACAAAGGGTAAGGCTTGTAATGTGGTTACCAAAGAAACAGGATTATAAGCTCAAAGGGGTTAACTATGTTATATGCCATTCAGGCGGGTAAACTATATATATCTGGCTCAACAAAGAAACGCCTATATCACTTTCCAAACTGAACAAGACTACTATTTTGCTTTGCAAACACATGGGGCAAGTTCTAGACATCAACTGCAATTCACAGAATATATACAAACCTCACACAGACATGGTACATAACTCACTCAGGATTGGTTTTATCACGACACTCTAGTCAAAGCAGTTAAGCAAATTTAAGAATCTACGATTTAAGGTACTTATACTAGAGTCAAACACTGAGCCTAAGCATCACTCACTATTCTCAAGGCATAACAAACTCAATAGATATCGCTGAAATTCAATTCATAGCACAGTGGTTTCTTCTCCTAAAAATTAAAACTAACTACACCCGGTTCAACTAAAAACCCTTGGAAAAGAACCGCGGTCCAAAGAAAAACCAAGGAGGGAATTACTACACTACCTACAAAGAAAATCTTTTTTTTATTTAGACTTAATTCCCTCAAGAAAATTATCTAGGAGATCCATCGTCGAGAAGAGTCCAATTTTTCTACTTAGCAAGACGACACTACACATTTTTATCATTTTTTAAAAGTCTAAGACGACACTAACTACCAAAAACTATGAATTCAAATAATAACAATATTTACAAGTTACCACCCCGCCCTTATTTCATGCAATGTCCTCAATGCATACTCAAACAGACAAAACAAGAAAAATAACAAGTAGGGTGTATGAAAACTCCCTGATCAAGCCTCGTCATCGCCTTATCCTTGAAGGCTGCCCATTCCTCATCTTCTGCTTCCTCCTCATAAGCATCATCATCATCCGACTGCTCCGGATCGGCCTCAGACTGCTCAGGTGTGTTGACATCCTCATCCTCTAGGAGTTTGTAGCCATCACGAAGCCCAACCAGCTGCTGAGCATGAGCATTGAGCGGGAAACGCTTCTCCAAGATGGACCTCTCCTCTATAGTGGCCGGTCGTCCCCCAATCCGAAGCTGCAAGTCTATCATCCCATATAAATGGGCCATAAAGCTGTCATCGCGAGCATTGCGCTCGGCACCTGTCATTGATGACATAGCAGTCTCTTCCTTAACTCGGACTCTTGTAATGTCCATTAGTCGTAGGGGCTGATCAATGATGTGATCGAAAGCTTTCTCCTCCTCCACCTCTTCTTGTCTCAAGTACTGAGTCAACATGTTTACGAAGGGCATTCGATCAATTCTCTTGCTAGTTCTCACTTGAGTCTTCTAATAGCGGATCAAGTGGCCCACATTCACCCTTTGGCCAGTCATGAGGAAATATAACATGCACGTCCTTTCACGGCTAATAAGAGTGTCATGGTTACAAGGTAGGAGTTGTGTACTAATCAATTTCAACCACACTTGAGCTTCTGCCTTTATTTTCTTCTTAGGGAATTTCCTGTGGCGATTGGTTTTCTTGTCCCTAACCCAAGCTGCCACGGAATTGACACCACAAAGAGTGTGTCTTAATTCTCGATATGTAGGATGGGTGATGAAGTTGTCCAAGGGTTCCTGGGGAACATCCGGCGCACCTAAGAAATTGCATATTGCCGATGCTAGAAAATCGATCAACCTTCCCCTAATGAGCACCGGCTGCTCAGGATCATTTGGATCAAAACCGACATAAAATTCCCGAACCAGATTGACATTGATATCCCCGGTATTTTTGAACACATAACGCAGCCGTAACTCATTAATACCTCTCCAGATTGCTTGGTACTTGGCTTGTAGGCGACGCTCATGAATAGCAGATTCTGGATGTTATGTCTCGGCCTACAACATTTGTACCAGTTCTTAACATGTGGAGGTATGCTCTTGAGTCCAAACGCCCTTTATCCTTGAGGTTGTGGGCGAGTGGCTGCTATAGCTTCCACTGCTTGCAGTCCTTCAACTTGACATGAAGTGGCTTCCCCCCCCCCCTCCCCCCTTTATCTCTTCTTCGGTGGAGGTGCGGAAAGAGCCTTAGCCTTAGACGGAGCAGTGGATGTGGCCTTGCCTTTACTGGTGTCCTTCCTTGGAGGCATGTGAGTACTTAAACAAGTGATCATTAATCAGTTTAGGACACATTGCAAAATTCAAAACATGGTCTTGCGACCCCACACTTAAGAGTTCATCAAATAATGTTCAACAATTTTTTGAGGTTACTCAGACTTCATCTCATCTCCTTCTCTTAGCATGAGAATCAAGCAATGACACAAGGATGTTTCCTCTAATTTCGAAGCATCAGTCTACCAGTGATTCACCCCGCACTTAAAAGTTTAAAGTGGTGCACGACTACATAGCACTAATCTTACAATCCCGGAGACTTGGGCTCCAATGGGGACAAAGAATGCCTTTGAGGTATTATGACTAACACTTAGCACGCACTAGTGCCATGAGAGTGCTTGTAGGGATGAGGGATTGCTTCACCCTCCCAACTCATCTTCGGAATTCCGTGTTACCACTTGTTGACACAAAAACAACACCATTCCTATGGGGTTCATGGGGCTGGAACATACAAACACATTGATATAATGAAGAACAACCCCATAAGTTTTTTTATCCAGTGACATGCATTCACCCAATTCAAAATTGTCAAAGAATGGAGGTAGAAACCATACCTTAGATGTTTGAGAGGAGGGATTGCCCTTGAATTTACGTTGCAAGTGAAGGAAGGAGTAGAGAAATGCTTGTCTTCAAAAGGGTTTGTGAGGGAGGGGGTGATAGTGTGTTCTTGGCGTGGGTGTGTGAGGCATGAGTGTGTTTGAGGTGTTTAATTTAGGTCTTAAGGGAGGGGATTAAAAGAAACAAAACAAAAGAATTTAAATGACGATTTAATACTATACAAACCTGGCGACGCGAGGCTACGGTCGCGCTTTACCCCGTGCGAAGCGAGCTCCAACACGAGTTGTGGGGTGCGCGATGCGAGACAGTACGCGAGTTACACCTCATTGTACCCCATGCGAGGCGAGCTCCCATACAAGAACTCGAACTGGCGATGCGAGGCTTTCCGCCTGGACAAGCTCACTGGGGACTAGGCGACACGAGGTTCATTGCATGACTTGCCGAAATTGCATGCAAACATGTTAGTTCGTATAAACGAAAAGAAAAAATTCTAACTACACTAAAAATCAACTACTAATTGGGTTTCCTCCCAACGAGCGTCTTAGTTAACGTCACAGTATGATGAATACAACATTACAATGGGTTGCCTCCCATAAAGAGCTTGATTTAACGTCACGGCATGACACAGGCAATCGACTTAAGGCTCGCTCAATATTTTTGGCTCTAGAAAATGAGTCACCGATACTACTTTCGTCTCATCCATGCCCAAATAATGTTTCAACTTGTGACCATTGACTCTAAACTTGCGAGAGCCATCTTCTTATGCAATCTCTACAGCTCCGGTGGGATGAATCTCTAGCACACGAAATGGTCCTGACCATCTTGACTTCAATTTGCCCGGAAACAACCTCAATCTCGAATTGAATAATAATACCACGTCTCCCGGCTTAAAATTTCGCTCAAGAATGTGTTTAGTCATGCACCAGTTTTATTTTTTCCTTATATAACTTTGTACTCTCAAAAGGATGGTAACGGAACTCATCAAGTTCATGCAGCTCTGTGACTCTACTAGTTCCAGCGGCCTCCAAGTCCAGATTTAATTGTCGTAACGCCCAGAAGGCTTTATGCTCTAACTCCACCAGTAAGTGACATGCCTTTCCAAATACCAAATTGTACGGTGACATACCAATATGAGTTTTGAATGCAGTGCGGTAAGCCCATAGCACATCATCCAATTTTCTCGCCCAATTAGTCCGAGTAGCATTTACAGTTTTTGTCAAAACACTCTTGATTTCTCTATTTGACACCTCGACTTGCCCACTTGTTTGTGGGTGATACGGAGTAGCAACTTTATGGCGAACACCATATTTCTCCAACAACTTTGCAAAGGCTCGGTTGCAGAAGTGGGTATCCCCATCACTGATGATAGCTCTTGGCGTGCCAAATCTGGTGAAGATATGTTTTCTCAGGAAACCAATAACTATCTTCGCATCATTTGTTGGAAGTGCCACGGCTTCTACCCATTTCGAGACATAGTCCACCGCTACAAGTATGTACTTGTTATTATATGAGGTGACAAATGGTCCCATAAAGTCGATTCCCCATACATAGAATACTTCCACCTCTTGAACTGGGTTCATGGGCATCTCATGTTGACGGGAAATATTCCCCGTCCGTTGGCACTCATCACAACTTGTCACCCAGAAGTGTGCATCTTTAAACAACGTCAGCCAAAATAAATCTGACTCCAACACTTTAGCCGTTGTCCTTACAACTCCAAAATATCCTTCATACGGTGAAGCACGACATGCCTGCAAAACAGAAGATTGATCTATCTCGGGAATGCATCTACGGATCATGTTATCAAGACAAATCTTAAACAAATATGGTTTATCCCAAAAATACATGCGACAATCACGAAAAAACATTTTCTTTTGCACAGAAGACAAGTCATAGGGAACAATACCGCTTGCCAGGTAATTTGCAATATCTGCATACCATGGTGTAGCCTCGAGGCTCGTTGCTAAAATTTGTTCATCTGGTAAAGTCTGCATGATCTTCTCCACCCCAACCTTCTTTTCCGCTCCTTCAAGCCTAGACAAATGATCAGCAACTTGATTTTCTGTTCCCTTTCGGTTATGGATTTCTAAGTCGAACTCTTGTAGCAGTAGCACCCATCGAATTAGGCGCGGCTTTGACTCCTTTTTCTCAATTAGGTACCTGAGGGCAGCATGGTCAGCGTAAATAAATAGCCTCCTGATTATAAGTGTGGTGCACAACACACCCATAAACAAGGCTCTACTAGACATGGCTTGTGGACTCCCCGGGATACGACCTGCTCTGATACCAAGTTTGTCACGCCCCAAACTAGGGGAGGCACGACTGGCACTCGATACTGTATTCGATCGAGTTAGCCACTAAACATACTAGCTAACTAGACTGGGGGCCCAACAGATCGGGCAGCACAACATCTGAAATACTAAGCCTGGACCGTAAGGTTATGACATGAATAACAATAAGCCATATAAACATAGGTAGACAAGCCAAAATAATAAAATACTAGCTGGCCGACGAGGCCGCGACTGAAGACATACATGCCTACACACCTATATATACATGCCAAGCCTATGGGCTGGAGACTGAAAGCAGCAAAAAGAAACCCAGAATATTGTGTCCACAATAGCCTCTAAGAGTGTCATAAGCATTGTCGGGATAAGGCCCCAACTATACCCAAACTGTACAACAAAAGTAACCATCCTATGAAAGCTCCAGGAAGAGGTGGAGCTTACCAACTCACAGCTGAACCCCGAAATCCTAGCGGAGGGGTCGATCAGAGTCCCTACCTGGAACTGCACGCACGAAACAAAAATGTAGTATCCCCAGGCAACGGGACATCAGTACGAATAAAAATGTACTGGTATGTAAGGCAGAAAGTAGAATCATACATAGCTGATGTAAAAAGGTAATAAAGATACCACCTGACACTGAAACTCTGATAGCCTCCATGGCCGACATCCGACCTCATAGTAATAAAATATGCATGGTATGCTCGTGTAATCGTATGTCGTGAATACATATATATTGATGTAAATGCATGACATACCCAACCAAATGCTAGCAATGGCGGTCTCTCCCGGTAGCTAACCGGTATCATATTGCCAACCTGTGGCCATCTGTACAATATATATAGTCTTTCGGGCAAATAGGCCCCTTACCTCCGATTATAGCTCGAAGTCCATGCATAATATGTCATGTATGATATGAACTTTGAATGCACATAATAGGCCATAACAAGAACTTAGCCAACCTTGGCTCATTGGTACTCTTATTCTCATAATCTCATAATCACCTTCATATCGCATACAAATGTCTCGTGGAGCCTCATATCTTTTTTTATAAGTTTGAAAACTTAACTCGACTTTTAGAAAGATAACTTAACTCTGAATATGTTCATAAAAAGCTTAAGGTGATTCACTTAGTCCTTATACCTGATTTCTTGATAATTAGTAAAAGAAAGTATTTAAAAAAAATCAAATGTTTTAGTAGTTTAAACATAAAAATTATATTTGAGAATTTTGAAATCGACGTGTCACTTTAGAGATTTTAAAATACACTTTAACAAGGAAGAAGGACTGATCGCAAATACTAAATGCATTTATTTTTAAGTCACACAACCCAAAGACGAATAAGAATTTATATATATGGACATATATTTAAGAAAGCCGACAAAATGACATATATAGATGTCGAATACCCTTTTTAACCGAATAAGTGGAATATCAACCTAATAGCATCATGAAAATACTTTAGCTACGATACCAATGCCTTTCACAGAAGGTCTTTCTAGCAACAGAATAGTAAAATATCACATTTGGCGTCTTAGGAATTTCCCAAAATTCGTGCTAAAAGGAAGGACGAAGCTTAGCCTTAACATACCTCTCCAACGAACGTCTGAATGCCTATAGTTCCTTCACGAAAGTTGTTCCTTACGTCCTAAGCTTCGAAACCACTATATATATGTAGCTTATACGCATATATATATATATATATATATATATATATATATATGCAGCTTATACGCACCTATAAATAGTTCATAAATGAGTTTAAATCGGCAGATTTGCCATATGACCCTAACTTGACGAAACGCCCGTAGAACTTTGTAAAAACGATCATAAAAGAGTCCCAAGATGATTACCTTGGCAAACCAAGTATAAATCCTGAAGAACCAGCAAGAACAACAATTTCCTATCTTCCAAAAATAGCTCCAAACACAGCTAATAGAAGGGGAAAACGATTGCAAAGCGTAGAGATTGCGCTTCTAGGCACGGGGGCAAACTTTAACGATAGAAATCGTTAAAAACGCACCTTAATCACTCAAGAACACCATGAAACCCTCTCTTAAGCTTTCTCACTGTTTTGGAACGAAGATGAAATGTTTTGGGGTCTTAAAAGTCGGATTTTCCGACTTATACCACTTGTTTGACCCGACCCGGTTCGCGACCCGATTTCAGCCCGGATAGTCCGCGGTAAAACAGTCATAACGTTTTACTCCAATGTCGGTTTGATGTGAGATTTCTTTGGTTGCAAACTAGACTTGTAGACCTTCGATTTGGTAGGTTGTGAGTCCCATAACTCTTTATATATTAGGAGAAATGATCTGATACATTTGACCCAAAGTTTAGAAAATTTATTAGAGAAATTTACGAAAACTTTTGCCGACCTTTATTTCGCAATTTGCTTGACTCCAAAACTTAACATGTGACCAGTGTGATATTATAATACCTCATAACACATTATTTTTAGCATATTATACACTCTTAGTCTTATCCCACAGGTGCAAGTTAACTTAAACCTTCAGAACGCGCGGGGTGCTACCCGAGCCATTTCTTTAACCATGAACCTTTGTCTAAGGGATTCCTTTGACTTAAAGCTTTAGTTTAGTTCCTTGATATTACCACATATTTCCAATCTTATTCTCCCAATGTGCTATACCCAATCATATATACCTAATATAACCACGCCACGTTACGTATATTACGTATAAAACCTGGGGTCTCACATCAACGTTCTACTTGCATAGTAGATTGGATGCATGACTTTATCTTTTCGTTGCCCAAAAACTTCTCCCACAGCATAGTTGCTTATATCGCACATCAGCTCAAAACCCAGTCGGGGGCTACTATGATTGGTGCAGTCACCAATTTCTTCTTCAACTCCTCAAACGCTACCCTGCAGTCATCAGAAAACAAAAAAAAGTGATCTTTTTCAAGCAGTTTACACAAGGGGTTAGCAAATTTGGAGAAACCTTTTATAAACCGTCTGTAGAAACCGGCGTGGCCAAGGAAACTTTTTATTGCTTTAACGGAAGTGGGTGGTGGTAAATTTTCTATCACTTCAACCTTTGCACGATCCACCTCAATGCCCTTACTTGACACTAGGTTCCCCAAGACTATACCTTCATGTACCATGAAATGGCACTTTTCACAGTTGAGCACCAGATTAGTCTCCACACATCTCTTCAGCACTCTTTTCATATTCTTAAGGCAGTCATAGAACGAGTCTCCCACCACTGAGAAATCATCCATGAAGAATTTCATTATGTCTTCTACCATATCTATGAAAATGGCCATCATGCACTTTTGAAATGTCGCGGGTGCATTGCATAGGCCGTACGACATTCTCCCGAAAGCGTAGATGCCATATGGACAGGTGAATGATGTTTTTTCTCTATCTTCCGGGGCAATAGAGATCTGATTATACCCTGAGTATCCATACAGAAAGCAGAAGTGGGACCTCCCAGCCAATCTATCTAACATCTGATTAATGAACGGCATGGGATAATGGTCTTTTCGGGTGGCCTTGTTCAATCTTCTGTAGTCCATACAAATTCGCCATCCCGTGACTGTTCTTGTTGAGATCAGCTCATTGGTCACGTTTTGCACGACAATCATTCCACATTTCTTTGGCACATATTGAACTGGGCTAATCCAGTTTCTGTCCGATATGGGGAAAATGATTCCCGTATCTAACCACTTTATCACCTCCTTTTTCACAACTTCTTTCATGTTGGGATTCAACTTTCTTTAATGTTCTCTGGAAGGTTTGTGGCCATCTTCCAGTAAAATCTTATGCATACAGAAGACCGGGCTGATACCCTTAATGTATGTAATGGTCCAACCAATTGCAGTTTTGTATTCTATTAATACCTGCAAAAGTTGTTTTGCCTGCACATCTAACAAACCAGATGACATAATAACAGGTAAAGTTGAGTTAGGTCCTAAGAAATAATACCTGAGGTGAGGTGGTAGCGGTTTCGGTTCCAACTGTGGTGGCTCTTCGATCGATGGCTTAGCTGGAGGAGTGTTTCTTTCTTCTAAGTGCAAAGACTCAAATCTGAGCTCTCTTTTCTAGAACCCTTGGCCACTCCGCCAAGTCCTATCCATTTACTTCTTCTAAGTTCATGAGACAGACTGCTAGAGGGTCTTTAGCGTTCAGAGTCTCATCTTCCTCCTCCAAAATTACATCCACATCTTCTATCAGATAGCAGTTAGCAAATTCACTTGGTCGCCGCATAGACTTCTGCACATTGAATGTTATCTCTTCATCGTTCAGACTCATTTTTAGCTCTCCAATTTCACAATCAATTAGAGCTCTCTCAGTGGCAAATAATGGTCTTTCCAAAATTATAGGAATCTCTTCGTCAACCCGGCAGTCCAAAATGACAAAATCTACAGGAAACACAAACTTTTCAACCTGCACTAGTACATCATCAAGGATACCTGATGGCCTCTTCAATGTCCGCTCGGCTAGCTGTAGTAACATGGATGTGGGCCTTGCTCTTCCAATACCTAACCTTTTGTAGATAGCAAAGGGCATCAAGTTTATGTTTGCCCCTAAATCACACAATGCTTTAGCAAAAGCATAACTGCCTATTGTGCATGGGATTATGAAACTCCCTGGGTCTGACAACTTCTCAGTTATGGGTCTCGTCACGACATCACTACAGGTCTGGGTTAGTGTAACAGTGGCCAAGTCTTGGAAGTCGAACTTGCGAGACATCAAATCATTCATCATTTTGGCATACCCAGACATCTCCCTCAAGGCGTCAATCAGTGGAATGTTCACCTGGATTTGTTTCAACATCTCCATGAATTTCATATACTGCTCATCCTTCTGATATTTGGCCAATCTCTATGGGAATGGTACTGGAGGTCTTTTCCTTCCTGTGATTTGAGTTTTATCCTGCTCGGGCACTACTTCTACAGTCGTTTCTTGTACTACCTCAGTTTCCTTCGCAACCTCTTTTTCCTTGCTTGTGCTCTCTTGTGCATGTTGTATTGTTACCTCAGTTAACCCTGTTAAATCATCTACCTCAATGAGTACTGGAATAAGTGTTTCAGTTGGTCGGCTTTCGCGAGCAATTTCTTGTTCTAGATCTAGGTCTCTACCATTTCTTAAACTCACTATCATCAACTGCTTCGGGCCCTGCTCTTTTGGATTGACATGGGTGTCCGCAGGTAACGTCCCTTGGGGACTATTATTCAAAGCCATTGATATCTGCCCTAGTTGAATCTCAATGCATTTGATAGCTGAGTCGTGCGATATTAACTTTTCATGCATCTGGTGTGCCTTTTCTTGCATCTGGTGGACCTTTTCTTCCATTTTCCCGCTCAGTATTCCTTTAATTTCAAATAACTCATCATTTTGTCGCACTATCTGTTGTTGTTGAGGCTGTTGATAAGCTGGCTGCTGATTTTGTTGATTGTATCCCTGTTGCCTTTGGTAAGGCACAACTTGACCCTGTGGTCACATAGCTCCAGGATTGCTACTATTATTGAACTGCTGCTGTGCTAATCTATATTTTTTATTATGTTGATCCCAATTCTGACCACCTTACCTTTGTCCTCCATAGTTGGCCACATAGTTCATATTTTCCCGATAGTTCTGGTTGTCACTTTCCGCACTCCACGAGCATACATATGGTTAGTTAATGCACGGTGTACATAAGCCCCCATTAGTCTCGTCAACTATGTTTACCTGCTGCTTCTGGCCTAATTCATCGATCATTTTGGTAAGGATACTCATCTGCGTCATCAGAGTGGCCATATTCTCGGCTATGGAGTTATTTGGGTCCAAATCCACTGAGTGAATGACAGGATTGATCGTAGAGTCTCTTGTCATCCATCCTAAGTTTTGAGCCATTTTATCAAGTAAGATCTTGCATTCTCTGAATGATTTGCTCAAAAATGTTCCACCTGCTGAAGCATCAACATTGGCCTTCATGTTGTCTGCCAATCCCATGTAGAACCTCTGCCCCAACATATGATATGGAATGCCATGATGTGGGCACTTAACCATCATACCTTTGAACCTCTCCCACATTTCTTGTAGTGTTTCTGTTGGTCTCTGCCTGAAGCTCAATATCTCATCAACTTGTTTGACAGTCTTATTGGGTGGGTAGAACTTGTTCAAAAATTGCTTGACTAATTCCTCCCAAGTAGTGATGGAATTTATGGAGAGTGAATTTAGCCAAGTCTGAGCCTCTCCCGTCACCGAGAATGGAAACAATAACAACTTTATTGCTTCCGGTGTCATATTTGGTTGCCTTTGTGTGACACATATCGACAAAAAATTTTTCAGATGCTGTTGAGGATCTTCAATGTAAGACCCTGAGAACAGTCCCTTGTTCTGCAACAAATGTAGCATGTTGTTTGTGATTTGAAATGATTCCGCTTGTATCTCAGGGACTGCAAATTGCGTTTGCCAGATTTTCGGCGGTGGGTTGTGCCCAATCATACAATGCTGCTTCTGGCACAAGAGGCGCCACACCCTGATTGTTCGGGGCATTCGTATTATTTCTGTTGTTTGGATTTTCTATTATGCCATCCATGTCTGGTTCGATTCGTTCTGTTGAGCTCTGTTGTTGTTTGTCCTTCTTGTTTGCATAATTCAGTGCCTTGAAAACTTTCTCAGGATCTGATAATGCTTCGAACAATTCACCAGTTCTAGAGGAGTTTCTAGGCATGCACTTGTAACACCCAAGACTACAAACGTTAGAATTTCAATGTATTTAGTTTAAAATGAAGGAAATTGGCTACACTAAGAATTCTAGCACTTCTTTTAGCTGCAATTAATAACACCATTAATTCCCCGGCAACGGCGCCAAAATTTGATCACGCCCAACTATGCCTTATAAAAAGGACTAAGCGGTCGTTGCAAATATAGTCCCGTTAATAAGTCCGGACTCGAATCCCACAGAGAATTAACCTACTAATCACAGCTACTAGACTCGCACCAATTCACGCAATCAATCTTCAGAAATATTAAATAAGAAATTGGATATTTACTAACTAAAGATCAAGTAATGAAAATGCAGTAATTAATAACTAACTATGAACAGGTTGCAGACAAGATTTGGAATGATCTAAGATTCTGATTTCCCCTATTGTCGGACTCCTTTCCGCTACGTTTCCTATAAATTTGCCTAAGTTTTCTCTACCGATTATGAGTACTCTGAGTTTCGTAATTCTTTCCCGAGTAACTACCACAATTTACTGGACATATTCTTCTGATCTACGCTAGTTGGCACTAAGTTACGGCTCACTCGGATCGCACCAAGGTTTCGTTATTCCTAATCCCACCTTTAAACCCTTCGTATTGATCCCTCACGTACGTTAGGAGTGATATTGTTCAACAACTACCTAAATATGCACTCTCTTCCGAGTAATATACACTAAATAGGCACAGTCGATTGAGAGCTCTTCAACCAACCACAATATAAACGTAGTTGAAAAAATAGAGAAAAAGCTACGGCAAATCTATATTAAACGTAATAGGAAAATCATCCTCCAATAGGTTCCATCAAAACCCTAGATAATAAGTTTAGCTACTCATACTCATAGTAACAATTTCCCAAGTATTTTGCATAATTAAATTACAAATAAAAGATGACGGAATGTAGAACTCGATGATTCTTTCCCCTCAAAAGTTGTTCCACGGACTATTCTTGCCTCCCGTCGCAAAACTGCTTCAAAAGTGGTGTTTGATGTCTATTTATATGTGTAGGAAAAGACCTAAACAACATACCCAAGTCCAAGTCCAACAAGGAGACGAAATAAGCCTTCAAAATCCGGATCAGGCTCGCTATGGACCGTGCCTCACGAGGTAAAAGGCGAGATACAACTCGCCTCAGACTGTGCGGTGAGATACATACCGCGAGCTCAACCTCGCCCTGCCCCTCGCGTTGCCTGCTTCCACGCGTGCTTCATTCAATCACAACTATTCCAGGTGAGTTCTCTTAAACTAATTATAGCTTTTTCGTTAGTTTCTCTTTTTGTATGTATTATCTTTCTACTCCAATTTCTTTTGTGCACTTTGATCCAAGTTTCATCTTTAACATACCTATACATAAAATAAATTTAATTAAGCACAAATATAATATAGTTTAGCATTAAAATATTTAAAATGTAAGGTAAATAATGTACTAAAATATAAAATTATAGCCAAACATCAATGTTTATTATGTGCCAAAATTAAAAAGTAATATTTTGTGTTTATCACATAACTCCTTATATATATATTTAGATATTCTTGTCCAAAGTTTGGTCTTGTGCGTACTCATTTGGAACTTTAGTCTATTATGAAATTTTCCAACTTGACTTAGACTTAGGCCTCTCCTTAGACCCCACATCACTTATAATATGGCTCGTACACTTATTATCATATCCAATTGATATCCATAATATTAATAGTCCTAAAATGAGAAGTAGAGTCCGCCCCCAAACACATAACATAACTTATCTTTTCTTTCACCCATTTCAATTTCCCGAATTTTTACTAACTTCCAAAATTTCCAAATATTTCGCCAGAACTTCCTTTGTAACTGGGCCTATCCACCTGCCATAGAATCCCAGGAACCAATCCTAACAACACATACATAATCCAATCAACGTAACACAACATGAAAACAATACTAACAGTGGCATCATGAGCAACATATTACTAGAAAAGGAACGTCATTAATATCAACTATTTAGGTGATACGTAACTCATAGCAGGTAAGCTCTCAACATCTTCATAGAACACAGAAATGAATGTTTAAATCAAAGATGATATTTTTGGGTCATCACAATAATATGTTGGATTATAGAGCTCATGCGTATAAATTTCTAGCATATTATGTTGGAACTCCAGTACACGGAAAGTTCCAGCATAACATGTTGAATTATAAAGTTCATACTTATAAACTTCAAACATATTATGTTGGAACTCCAGCATATTATGAAATTTCAGCTAATTATGCTGGAACTCCAGCACATTATGAAATTTCAGCTAATTATGCTGGAATCTCATATGTAAAAAAAATCGAACTCAAGCATATTATGCTGGAATATTTTCGAATTTTCAAGGGTGTTTTTGTCCAGATTTTATCTTTACATGAAAAAAGTGGCTAAATTTCAATTACTTTTGAAACTATAACTATTTTTCAATTACTAATTGTAAATCTAGTTATTTTTTATTTATTTTTTCAACTTTAGGGGGGGCCATTTTTTACCCTATATTTTTTTTTTAATTAAGTATTTTCACTCCTATTACATATCTTGATAAAAACTGAAAAGGAAAAATATCTTTGTTCCTTAAAAATGGGCCTCTAACGTGTAAATGCAAAATTTATGAAAGGAATCAAGTGATTATTCTTTTTTATCTCATTAAATATTATATAAACATTTCCACTTCCTTTCTTGATTCCAACAATATTCAATTATATTTTTTAATTTTTCTTAGTTCTCACATTTTGTTACTACTATTATATTTTTTTCTTTGTGCCTCCAAGAGATCCTATTGTTAATTAGCATTTTTCGTCTATCAAGGTAAAGCCTACAAAAAGTATATTAAAAGTAATATTAATTCACATCAAGTTAATAAATCAGGTTCTTCTATTCCAAACTTTTTAGTACTAGTTTTCGTCTAACGTTTTTTGATATTTTCAATACATATGCATATATTATCCTTTTAGTATTTATTAAAATTTAAATAAATCAAATAGAAAGTATGAATCCGGTTATTCAAAACTTAAGAAAAAAAAAGTTGAATCTTTTATACAATTCCTAAAAGAAAGATGAAAGTACTTTAATCGATATGCTTAATCAGATAAAAACACTTTATTCTTTTCTAAATGCTTATATTGCTTATAGAGTAATGATAACAGTTCATGTAACAGTTGCATCTCGCCGCCCTCGATCGCAAACGAAAGAATTCTTTTTAAAATTAAAATTAATAAATTCGTACTTAGATCAACCATTGACAAGAGAGATTGAATGGATTAGTTATATTATCAATTGAAGAAGAATTATTAGAAGAAATAGATTATAAAATAATTATTCATAATTTTGCATCTCAAATAGTTAGAAAGTTAGATTTCATAAATAATATATATGAAAGTTTTTGTTTAGAAAGAAAGTTAAAGCCCTCTTGCGAAAATTTGGCTTTAGGCCCCATAGTATTGAGCCGCCCAAGTGTTCTACTCAGGGGCGGATCTATGTAGTGAATTGGGGTGGTACGTCACCCGATCGCTCGAGTAAAATCGTATATATGTACTGGTATTTTCCTCAAAATATTAACATATATAACGAGTGGCACCCTATGTCACAAAATAATTGCAGGTGCCACGGTTAAAGCACTAGAACTCTACATAAAATGCCCAGGATCGAGACTCCGTTGCTATTTGTTTTGTTCTTATCTTATTTCCCATCCCTTTCTTTTCCTTATGCTCCTTTTAAATTGTTTTAATTTCTTCACCTTTGTTATTCACTTTATTTGTACAATCTCTTTTTTATTATTTATTTAAATTGTATATTTTCTTTATTTTTCTTTTTCTAGATCTTCAAATTTATTTGAATGTGATTTTAATTATTTTCTATTTTTATCCATCTAATGTAGTTTTATTACTTTTAGAAATTAGAGTGATGCATCAAAGACATAATATTAATCGAGCTATATGTAGATTGAAGTGGTGAATTTTTTAATTTAAAATTTTATTTTACTATATATATTTTAATCATATTAATCAAATTTGAATTCAGAGAATTAGACCGAATTGGATAGAACCTATTCGATTTTGTTCTTATCTTTTTTCCCATCCCTTTCTTTTCCTTGTGCTCCTTTTAAATTGTTTTAATTTCTTCATCTTTGTTATTCACTTTATTTGTACAATCTCTTTTTTATTATTTATTTAAATTGTATATTTTCTTTATTTTTCTTTTTCTAGATCTTCAAATTTATTTGAATGTGATTTTAATTATTTTCTATTTTTATCCATCTAATGTAGTTTTATTACTTTTAGAAATTAGAGTGATGCATCAAAGACATAATATTAATCGAGCTATATGTAGATTGAAGTGGTGAATTTTTTAATTTAAAATTTTATTTTACTATATATATTTTAATCATATTAATCAAATTTGAATTCAGAGAATTAGACCGAATTGGATAGAACCTATTCGATTTTGTGATAACATATTTATTTATGCATAAAACAATCTTTTAAATTGAATTGAATTAATTCAAATTGGACCGAATCAAACCGAATTAATAAAAAATGTATCGAACCGACTAAATGTACATCCACGTTCAATCTCTTCACTATTGCCGGTTTGCATTAAAAGCAATGGCACCAGAGGCGTACACAGAAACTTTTGTAAGCATTGTCGAAATTTATAGAAGAACCGGAATAATAACTTTAGTTATCATACTTCTAGATAAGAAATAGCTTTAGTCTATTGGTTTTGTTGAGTCTTAAGTTAGAAAAAGTCTTGAATTAAATTCTATTTCATCACAATTTTTAACCACATAGATTCTCTCAAATATTTGCAAAAAAAGATGTGCTAGTTGAGGTTTGAAACTCTGACCTCTTAGAGCAAAATCAAGCACATAATCAATGCGCCAAGAGATAATTTATGTCAATTGGTTTTATTTTTTCCTACTTATCCGCTTCCACATAGTATTAATACATTTGTAAAAAATAAATTGACGAAGCGATATCGCGTGACACCGCTTCGATAAATGTGTATCCATTCCAGAGTGGCACCAGTAACCATCAAATTCTGGATCCGCCTCTGGTTCTACTGGCATCAATCTCATTCAAATACTATATATTTGCCTTTTCTCACAATACTTGTCTTTACACAAACTGTTTAGTTTGACTTTGTAAGAAAAAGCAAAAACAAAAAATTAAAGAATTAAATTATGGATTGCTTACTGAAGAAACATGTACAAATACTTTCTGTTTTACAGAAATTGATTACTAGAAAAAGTTACATAGAAAATTTTAAAAAGGAGTCTCGCTTTTTTTTGTGTGTATGATAATTTACTATACGTTTAAATATTTCTCTTTTAAAAGAGTAAACCTTATTTTGTTACAGATTGAAAAGAAAATAGCTCATTCAGTTTGATTGAGAAAAAATTTCATCCATAAAAAACAAAAGTCAATACATGATCTCATATGTTCCTGTGATGACCCAAAATGTCATCCTTAAATTTAATAATTAATTTTGTATTCTAAAACCTCAAAAAGTATTATTTATCATACCTCGACTTGAGTGTACAGTCCGTATAATTTTTCGGAAAGTTTTTATGCGAAAAATAGATTAAAATGTTAAATAGAGCCTTAAAAACTCAATTGAGTTGACTTTGGTCAATATTTTGAGCAAACGAACCCGGATCAGTGTTTTGACAATTTCGGTAGGTCTGTATCGTAATTTGGGACTTGGCTGTATGCCCGAAATTTAATTTGGAGGTCTCTATCTCAAGTTATGGCCATTTAATAACGAAAACTAGAAATTTAAAGGCTAAAGATTTCCAAAGTTTGACCACGGATTTGACTTTTTGATATCGGGGTCGGAATCCAATTTCGAAAATTTAAATAGCTCTATTATGTCATTTATGACTTGTGTGACAAATTTGAAGGCATTCCGGATTCATTTAACATGTTTCGGCATAAGTTTTGATAAATGGAAAGGTTTGAAATTCTTAAGTTCGAATTGAGGTGTAAATTGTAATTTAGATATTGTTTGATTTGATTTGAGACCCCGAGTAAGTCCGTATTATATTAAGGGACTTGTTGGAATAATTGGACAAGGTCCCAAGTGGCTCGGGTGAGTTTCGGACATATTTCGGATCTTTTTTGCAAAAACTACCAGTTCTAGTTCTGGTGTTTCGCACATGCGACTTTTGGAGGGCAGGTGTGGCACCGCTTCTGCGGCTCGGCCTTCGCAAATGAGGACGGCACCGCTTCTGCGGCTACTTTATGCGCTTCTGCGCAGCCGCAAATGCGGCTCAAGTTCCGTAGATGCGGACACACGCTGGGTAAGCCATTTCGCAGATGCGAGATTTTTCTCGCAGATGCGAAAATAAGTTCGCAGATGCGAAAATGCTGGACAGAATGTTTATAAATCGGGAGTTAGCCATTTTTACTCATTTTTAAGTTTTGAGTCTCGAATTTAGGCGATTTCAAAGGGAATTTTCACAACTTTGAATTGGATTTGAGGATTTCGGACACGAATTCGCGAGGCAAAGGTTTATTGGAATCTTGAATTTGATTGGAAAGCGAGGTAAGTGTTGTGGTTAACCTTGACTTGAGGGAGTAGGACTTATTTGTCTATTTTCTACGTGATTTAATATGCGGGTACAATATATATATGAGGTGACGAGTACTTATGTATTGTGGTTGAGTCAAAGCATGCGTGTGGAATTCGTTTATGGTAAATAATTGCCTATTTAATTAAGATATTTCTGCTTAAGTTTATTATTGATTATGTGATCATTATTCGTAAAATTATTATTTATTTAATTATTGTTGAATATTTTGGAAGGTAAAGTCGGTATTCTGGTATTAAAATAATTGATAAGTGTATATCCCCGCATTTAAATACTCTTCCGAAATTATATTATTATTTTCATGGTAAGGAAAAGTGTAAAAGCACGAAGGGTGATGTCGTGCCGTTTTCATTATCTATAATACCATTGTCGTGGTAAGGAAGAGCGTAAAAGCACGAAGGTTGTTGCCGTGCCATTGGTGAGTGTAAAAGCACGAAGGGTGATGCCGTGTCATTTTCAGAGAGTGTAAAAGTACGAAGGGTGATACCGTGTCAAATGAGAGTAAAATCACGAAGGGTGATGCCATGCCATTTTCATATCATCAGTTGCTCATTTTATTGTTGAGGAATTATTTGGCTGCTAAGTGATAATTCTCCGGCTGAAATTATTATATCAACCCCCTTCGCATGTTCCCTCCCAAATTTATAAAGTGTTATTTATTGTTTTATTGTCGCTTCGTATTTGTATATACTTGTACAGGTTGTTTACGTACGTGTCCTGTCATAGCCTCGTCACTACTTCGTCGAGGTTAGGCTCGACACTTACGGAGTACATTTGGTCGGTTGTACTCATACTACACCCTGCACTTCTTGTACAGATTTTGGAGTTGGTCTCAGTGGCGTACCATAGACGTGCTTGGATTCAGCTACTCAGAGGAGACTTGAGGTATAACTACACAGCGTTCGTAGTTCTGAAGTCCTCTTCTATCTTATCTCAGATGTGTATTATCTTTCAAACAACTTGAATTTTATTGAGACCTTTATTTGTATTATTCTAGTAGCTCGTGTACTTGTGACACCAGATTCGGGGATGTATTTTGATAATTCGGTATTTATGGCCTTCCGCACTTTATTTCAGTAATTGACTTCTATTTAATTAAATTTGCTTTAAAATAGTTAAGATTAATTTAATGTTGGCTTGCCTAGCAAGTGAAATGTTAGGCGTCATCATGATCCTGAAGTTGGGAATTTCGGATCGTGACAATCCCTAATAAATACTAAACGATGCATGTTTTAAACTTTTTAAAGACTTCCAAAGTAATTCTAAAACATTCATAGTAAGATTATATAAAGTAATTAAATACACGTGTCGAATATGGATGGAATATGTTAGAGGAGATAGTTCCTCAAGGAGACCAATTTTAGTTTGGGCATGCTGAAATTAATTTGATAAAATATAGATTATAGTATGCTCGAAGTGGGTTGGTAGAGTTTTTGAGTAGTTGGAAGTTTGGAAAGTTGAGTTAAACACCTCTATTTTTCATTACGTGATACATTGTCGCAACTTTAAAAGGTATAACTCTCTAAAGCAAATTAGGTTATGATTTCCTTTGAAATATTATAGTTTTAGAAGTTAGTTTCTAACGGTTCAAAAAATTCTTTATTTGAAAATTTTGTCCAAGTAATGACCATTTATTTTTCCATGCTTAAGATAATTATTGTCAAAGCAGTGTGAGTTGAGAATCGTGATGTCTCATATTCAAATTCCAATAGAAACAAAAACACTAGGTGATTTCTTCTCATCTTTTTAGATTTGGTAGATAGAGTTATTTGTTACTTATTGTTAGTGAAGTAACTAGTATTCCATAGAATTATATTATTTTTTTATTTTAAAAAAATAGTACTCAAGGTTAAGAACAGTTGCGGACAACGGGACAAGCACTTAAGGATTCTTAAATGAAATTTCCAGCAGAATCGATCCTTACTAAATCAGTAAAAATAATGCAATCACAATAACGAAAAAATAGAATAAATTTTTTTGACTTTTTTGTTTTCCTTTTTCTTTTCTTTTTTTACTAGAAGACTTCAAAGTATTGAGATACCGAATACCCAATCAAGTTTATCAGAAAAGAAAGTAAATCTCTACTGGTATAAAATCTTTGTGGATAGCGAAAAACTTCTGACTAGTGGTCACAAGAAAACGTAAAAATTCCATGGCCGCCCTATTTGGTAGTCCCTTTTTAATTTATATTCGTTTTGTTTTTCTGTTTGCAACCGTACCCATTTTTTTTATTAAAAGCGTTTTAAAAAGACGATTTCGCCCTTCTTTAATAAAAGACTATTGACAAACTGTAGACTGCAGGGCAAAACTTCAGCATGTTTTGGTATGAAATTTTAGCAAATGAACTAAATAACTTCAGCATACATTAGAAAAACTAATAAGAAAATTACATACTGCAAGACAAAAACTTAAGCATGTTTAGTCTGAAGTTTTAGCAAATGAACTAAAAAACTTCAGCTTGTTTAGACTGAAATTTTGGATAAAACTCATGACAAAATTGTAGATTGCATGACAAAATTTCAGCATGTTTTGGTATGAAATTTTAGCAAATGAACTAAATAATTTCAGCATGCATTCGCAAAAACTCATAAGAAAATTACATACTGCAAAACAAAAACTTAAGCATGTTTAGTCTGAAGTTTTAGCAAATGAACTAAATAATTTAAGCATGTTTAGTCTGAAATTTTAGCAAATGAACTAAAAACTTATGCGTGTTTAGTTTGAAGTTTTAGCAAATGAACTAAATAATTTCAGCATGTTTAGTCTGAAATTTTAGCAAATGAACTAAATAATTTCAGCATGCATTAGCAAAAACTCATTAGAAAATTACATACTGCAAGACAAAAGTTTAAGCATGTTTAGTCTTAAGGTTTAGCAAATGAACTAAATAGCCTAAGCATATTTAGTCTGAAATTTTAGCAAATGAACTAAATAGTTTAAGCTTGTTTAGTCTGAAATTTTAGCAAATGAACTAAATAACTTAAGCATATTTAGTCTGAAATTTTAGCAAATGAACTAAATAACTTCAGCATGTTTAGACTGAAGTTTCAGATAAAACTCGTGACAAATGGTAGACTGCAGGATAAATAATTTCAACATGCATTAGCATGAAGTTTTAGCTTCAATGTGAAACAACTCCATGCTACATTAGCATGAAATTTTAGCTCCAAGGTGAGAGGAGAGGAGGAGATCTCACGCGATTAATGTGTGATGCAAGTTTTATATCTTTTGTCAGGGGTATAATTGTCATATTATTACGGATTTTTCTGTCACCTGACTACCAAATCAATAATTTTTAAAAATAGGATACAGGTTAAAAGGTGGCACAAATATAAGGTATGGCTGTAAATGCCCCTAAGAAAACATGGAATTCAGATTACCAAGTAGTTCATTAAAGAACTAGGAGAAGGTAATTTCTCTATCAAACAATGCTTAAAATCTGATCTAAAGTACTAAAAAACGAGCCTAAACATAGTATTTATACTAAGGCCAAATATTAAGAAATTACTAAAACACACAAAAATTAAAAAGAGGGGGGTCCCATCTAGTGTCTATGCATGTGTTCTTCTTCGACCATCTCCGACCCAACACCAATTTTGACATCAAACACCATTTTAGTGTAAGATTTGATGTTTCGGTGCTCCAACCCAATACTATTTTGGTGTGTGAATAGTGTTACACCAAATTTGGTATAACACTATTCATCAACACCATTACTATTCATCATTATTTTATTATTATCTTTTATTATATAACACTTTTAATTTAACATATTATAATTTTGTAATTACTTATAGTTTTTATGTAATATCTTTATAATATAAATTTTATATTTTAATTTTGGTGTATAATTTTTATAAATTAATTTTCGTATATTTTATTTTTATATAAAATTGTAAGTTAATTTTATTATAAGTTATAATTGTATAAAAATATATAACCTTCAAAAAATGTAAAGTGCAAAACTGAAATATAATATGTTGTTACTAAATAACACAATGTTCATTGATTATCATAAAAATAAATATTTAATACAGTAGCGACTGAAATAGATTAAAATTAAAAGTACATTAAATAACATAATGGGATGAGAAAATTACAATAATAATCTAGTACTCTGGAAGGCCGCTTTATGAGAGAAACATACTAATTTTGTAAGTTGAATATTTATGTAAAAATTCGACAATAAATTTTATCATAATGTAATATTTATTTAATTTTTTCTTATCAATGATTTTATTTTTATTTGAATTATACATTAATATGTATAATGTATAATATTTGCTTATAATTTATATTATTTAAAAATTAAAGGTATAAAATAATTTTATATTAAATGGTTATATAAGAAAGAAATATGAATTATATGGGATAAATATGTATTAAAAAAAAGAAAGGATTTTTTTTATAAAGAAAATAATAGAAGAGAGAGAAGAATATAAAAGAAATATTCTTTTTTGGTGTAAAAAATAGTGTAATGGGTTGGAGTTAATTTGCACCATTTTGGTGTAAAAAGAAATTGGACTCCCTTTCGAGTCAAGGTCTCGCGTTGAATGCTAATTTTAAGAGGACTTTTTCCACCACCACCAAGCTTTTATAGTGGGAGTTTAAGATTAATTGTTTTTTGTTATACTTTATTTTATTTTTTATTGCAATGCGATTCATTTACGCATTCAAGAACTCCTCGCCGGTCTCTTGCTCCGGCTCCGGCGAATTTGTTCATAAACTGTGATTTCTTTGAACCACGGTCTCTTGGTTCCGTGGGTGTTTGTGCGTTTTGCAGGTATCACTTTTGTGGCTGTTTGGCGGTGGTAGGGAGGTGCACATGCACAAGCAGTAGAGCGGAATAGGGTCATGTCCTCGGGGAGGTCAGGTGGGGGGAGGGGGTAGGGAAAATGTTAAGGGGTGGATGTAACGACCCGACCGGTCGTTTTGAGTATTACAACCCCGCTTCCCCCTTTACTGCTCAAATTATACTTTATAGTTGTTGTGTGAATTGCTGGGGTAATTGGTTTGGGTCCGGTGAGGTTTTAGAATGAATTGGAACACTTAGTTCCAAGGTTTAAAGTTTAAGTTAAAATAGTGACCGGATGTCGACTTATGTGTAAACGACCTCGGAATTTAACTCTGATGATTCCAATAGCTCTGTATGGTGATTTTAGACTTAGGAGCGTGTCCGAAAAATTATTTGGAGGTCTATAGTAGAATTAGGCTTGAAATGCCGAAAGTTAAATTTTTGAGAAGTTTGACCGGGGAGTTAACTTTTTGATATCGAGGTCGGAATCCGATTCTGGAAATTTGAATAGCTCCGTTATGTCGTTTATGACTTGTGTGCAAAATTTGAGGTCAATCGGACGTGAATTGATAGGTTACGGAGTCGTTTGTAGAAACTAGAAATTTCAAAGTTCATTAGGCTTGAATTGGGATATAATTCATGGTTTTAGCGTTGTTTGAGGTGATTTAAGGGTTCAACTAAGTCCGTATGATATTTTAGAACTTGTTGGTATACTTGGTTGAGGTCCCGAGGGACTCGGGTGAGTTTTGGATGGCTAACGGATCATTTTTGGCCTTGGTGAGATTGGTGATATCTGTTGCTGCATTTTTTGGATTTTCTCTTTCGCGTTCGCGAGTGAGCCCTCGCGTTCGCGAAGAGAAATTTGTGGCAGTCAGGATTTACTCTTCGCGTTCGTGAGGAGGTCTCGCGTTCACGAAGAGAAGCTGGGTTGTGCATCGCGTTTGCGTATGGGGTATCGCAATCGCGAAGGGAAACATAGTGGGCAAGGACTTTTGCCTTCGCGTTCGCGAAGGAGGAGCTCGCGTTCGCGAAGAAGGGCTCCGTAAAGCATCGTGTTCGCGAACAGTGGCTCGCGTTCGCGAAGAGCAAATATTGGGAAGCACATTTTGTGCTTCGCGAATGCGAGGGACCTGTCGCGTTCGTGAAGAAGAGAGGTCTGGACAAAAAGTTTAAGTTTAGAAAATGGGACCCATTTTTAATGATTTGGAGCTCGGATTGAGGCGATATTTGGGAGATTTTTAGAGGAAACAACGGGGTAAGTATTTTTAACTCAATATTGGTTAAATTATCCGAATCCATGGTTGTTTTTATCATTTAATTGGTGAATTAAGTTGGAAAAGTTTGAAAACTCTCTTAGTTTAAATTGAGGATTTGAAGGCCGAGTTGTGATCGAATTTGAGTAATTTTGGTATAGTTGGACTCGAGGTTGAATGGGGGTTCGGATTTTATGAGTTTTATCGGATTCCGAGATATGGGCCCCACGGGTGATTTTTGGGGCGTAATTTCGGATTTTGTAAAAATATTAGTATTTTGATATAGAATTAATTCCTATAAATTTTGTGGGCTGAATCAAATTAATTGTGGTAGATTCGAGCCATTCGGGAGTTGATACACGCATAATGGAATTTCTGGAGCATTGTTTAGCTTGCTCGACATTGAATTCGGCTTGTTCGAGGTAAGTAACTCTTCTAATCTTGGAGTTGAGGGTATGAACCCTGAATATATGTATTTTGTGAATATTTGGGAAGTGACGCACATGCTAGGTTACGGGCGTGTGGGCGTGCACTATAGAAATTGTGACATAATTGTTTGTATGGAATTTTATAGTTAAATAATCTTGGCATTTTTCATGCGGTTTTATGTGTTAAAGAAATTGAGCTGAAAAGTATATTAAAAATCATGTTGAGGCTATGTGCCAGTATTATTGGGACCCACAGAGGTCATATTTTTGTGAATTATTGTGTTAAATTAAAAAATTCATACTCAGTCATATTCATTTCATTGCATATCATTACTCAGTTTTATGACTCTATTTTGATGCATATAAATGTTTTGGACGGAATGCCCTGTTTTACTGAGATGCCCGAGTGGCTTGAGAGGTTTATGACTGAGTGAGGCCGAGGGCCTTATTTATGTTGCATATTAATGGGATCGGGCTACACGTCGCAGCATGTTGCATATTTATGGGATCGGGCTGTACGCTGCAGCATGTTTGATATCGGCTGAGGGCCTGATTTATGAGGATGAGTGTGGATCGGGGCTGCCCGCCTGCAGCATATTTATGACTGAGTGAGGCCGAGGTCCTAATTTGTAAGGATGAGTTTGGATCAGGGCTGCCCACCTGCAGCATATTTATGACTGAGTGAGGCTGAGGGCCTGATTTGTGAGGATGAGTATGGATCGGGGCTGCCCGCCTGCAGCATATTTATGACTGAGTGAGGCCGAGGGCCTGATTTATGAGGATAAGTGTGGATCGGGGCTGCCCGCTTGCAACATACTTTATTATTATAACATGTGGGTTGTCCGTGCAGCACGTGAGTTGTCCGTGAGAATTATAGCGCTTGGGCTGTAGAAGCCCCTCCGGAGTCTGTACACACCCCCAGTGAGCGCAGGTACCTACTGAGTGCGAGTGCCGAGTGCTGAGTGATTGGGAGGCATGAGTGATTATGAGGTATGCCCGAGTGGCAAGAGTGATTGTGAGGTATGCCCGAGTGGCACGAGTGACTGTGAGGTTTTGCCCGAGGGGCTGTATATGAGTGATGTTCTGCCCGAGGGGCTGTTTATGATCTTATCATTGAGCTGCATTGTATTGGCATGCACACATGACATACATGCATAGAGATGTATTTTCTCGTGTTGTACTGCATCACATCATTCATGATTTTTCACACATTGTTGACAGATGGGCACAGTGATGCATTTGTTTTTACACGGATTATCCGGAAGGAAAATGAAACATCTTATTTATTATTGACAAGATTTTTGGAGAAATTTATTGTTTTCAAACTATTCATATTTTTGGCAACTCCAGCAAACGATTTGGTTTTTTTTTTACTGATGTATTTGAAAGAAAGAACTACTATTTTTGAAATCGTGATTTGGCTGGGTATTTTATCCCTGAGTTACTTCTGGCATTATTTGCTTTATATTGTAATGGATTGTTGTGGACTATTGGTTTTGGACCCGGCCTTGGTGGAAGCTCGTCACTACTTTCAACCTACGGCTAGGTTTGTTACTTACTCAGTACATGTGGTCGGTTGTACTCATACTATACTTCTGCACATTGCATGCAGATGTTGGCTGTTGTTGTTATTGTGCTCAATGGTTGCGGGACTTGAAGATGTATCTGTGTTCCTGTTGTAGCTGCCTTTTGTTCAGGGTAGCCTTAGATTTATAAAAGCTCTATTTATGTATTATTCAAACAGACTATGTATTATTTCATTTCCGCTTTGTATATTCTATTCTTAGAAGCTCGTGATTTGTACTACCAGTTCTTGGAAAATGTATAAGGTTAAGATAATTATTTACTTAAATTTCTTTAATAATTGTTATTGGAATTGGATAGTTTAAAGTTGGCTTACCTAGCGGGTTGGGTTAGGTGCCATCACAACTAGTTGGATTTTGGGTCGTGATAGTGGAATGGGGCCCAGAGGGGGTAAAGGGAACAAGGTCGCTCGTAGGTTGAGAATAGGATCGTGGGACATTGACGGGTAAGTCTATAGAGCTGGCGAAGATTCTCCAGAAGATGAGGGTCAATATAGTGTGTTGTAACGACCCGACTTGTCGTTTTAAGAATTAATGCCCAGTTCAGCGACTTAAGGTCTCGAGCAACTTCGTAATAAGTATTATGACCCGCGGGGTGTAGTCGAGTTTTATTTTTTGGAAGATTCGGAATTATTAAAAGAAGCAATCCTTAATTAGAAGCTTAAATGGAAAGAGTTGACCGGAGAGTTGACTTTTGAGTAAACGACTCCGGAATGGAATTTTGATGATGTCAATAGCTCCGTATGGTAATTTTGAACTTAGGAGCGTGTCCGTAAAAGTATTTGAAGGTCTGTAATGGAATTAGGCTTGAAATGCCAAAAGTTGAATTTTTGGGAAGTTTGATCGGGGGGTTGACTTTTTGATATCGAGGTCGGAATCCGATTCTAGAAATTTGAATAGGCCCGTTATGTTATTTATGACTTGTGTGAAAAATTTGAAGTCATTCCGAATTTATTTGATATGTTTCGGCACAAGATATAGAATTTGAAAGTTCAAAGTTCATAGATTTTGATTTGAGGTGCGATTCATCGTTTTGATGTTTTTGATGTGGTTTGAAGCCTCGACTAAGTTTGTATTGTATTTTGGGACATGTTGGTATAATTTTTTAAGGTCCTGAGGGCCTCGGGTGGATTTTGGAAGGTAAACGGAATGGATTTCGGACAAAGAGGGCTGCTGAAAATTTCTGTTGCAGAGCTGTTCGCCAGAAATTTCTGGTGCATGAAGCCAACTTTGGAAGCTTATATCTCACAATATATAAGCAATCTGAAAATGTATAAAACTTCAAAGTTGTAGCCATTTGATTCTAGTTTCGAGAAAGTTAAACCATTTATTATTTGAAGATTTGTACAGAACGTTATAATGGATTGAATGGAGGCTGGTATAGCAGTTTTGCAAGAAATTTCTGATGCGTGGAGCCGACTTTGGAAGCTTATATCTCTCAATTCATATGGAATCGAAAAATTTTCAAAACATGAAAGTTATAGTATTTTGATTCTAATATCCAGAAAGTTAAACCATTCATCATTTGAATATTTGTACATAAAGTTATGATCGATTGAATAAAGGCTGGTACAAACAAGTTCTGGACTTTTAGTGACGGATGGGCAAAAACTTAAGGACCAAAAATGGTCATTTCCTTCATTTCATTTTGGATTTTTGGAGCATGGTTCTTGGGCGATTTTCATGGGAAAATATTGGAGTAAGTGTTCCTTATCCTATATTGATTATATTTCATGATTCCATACTCATTTACATCATGAATCCGAGAATTTATGGAAGAAAAATCAAGTTTTTTTGCAAAATCTTCCAAAAACGAAAATTTAAGATTTGGAGGTCGAGTTATTATCGGAATTTGATAAAATTGGTATGGGTGGACTCATAATTGAATGGGTTATTGGATTTTGTGAGTTTCGTCGGATTCTGAGATGTGGGCCCCACAGACATTTTTGAGTTAAATTTCGGATTTTGTTGGAAAATTAGTATTTTCATATGGAATTAATTCATATAATTAGTATTGACTAAATTGAATTAATTTGAATAGATTTGTGCTGTCCGGAGGATTTATTCAAGCAAGACGGCTATTTTGGAATATCGGCATAACTTCAAAAAGGTAAGTATCTTGCCTAACCTTGAGTGGGGAAATTACCCCTTAGGCATTGAGTCTTATGTGAAAATTATGTAATTGAAAACCATGTACGCGAGGTGACGAGTACGTACTTGGTTTATAAGTGCATATTATATCGGTTGAAATTTGTAGTCGCCCTTAAGTATTAAATTGGAAAATTATTATAACTTATTAAATCCCTTATTTGTCATGCCTCATTCCTTGTTTGCCGAGGTTGTTTTTATATGATAATTTGGTGTGATTGTCACTTGACTATACGTGAACTCTGTGTTTGTTTGAGTTGCCATTTTTATGAAAAACACTTTCATTATTGATTTTACTTATAGATAATTTAAATGGAAAATTTAGTTAATAAGATGAATACATCTATTTATTTCTTGAAGTTGTAATTTAAAAGAGGTGTTATTCCTTGATGAATTACTTTTCAATTCACGTTGTTGAAAATTTGGTATTGAATTAAAAAGGACGTGAATCATATTGAGGCAAAGTGCCAAATTGTGAAATATTATTCTGTTGAGTTATTCACTCCCGAACATTTTGTTAAGATGTTGTACACATTATGATTGAGTCGTGGGTTCCTTACTGTGGAAAAATAATGTATTGTTGAATTTTGTGGAAATTTATAATATTTGAGGACTTGATGTGCAATTTGTGATATGTTGTAAGATTTGAGCACTTGATGTGCAATTTGTGATATGTTTTAAGATGTGAGCACTTGATGTGCAATTTGTGATATGTTGTAAGATTTGAGCATTTGATGTGCAATTAGTGATATGTTGTAATATTTGAGCACTTGATGTGCAATTTGTGATATATTGTAATATTTGGGCACTTGAGGTGCAAGTCATATTATGCTGTGATATTTGGGCACTTGAGGTGCTATTTGTGAAATATTGTGATATTGATACGCATGCGGTGAGATAAGGGTGGCTTGAAACGCGTGGCTAGTAAGAGAACTACTAGAAGTCATGCGGTGATATAAATTCAGGGTGTTGAAATGCATGCGGTGAAATAAGGATGGCTTGAAACGCGTGGCTAGTGGGGGAATTACTAGAAGTCATGCAGTGTGATAAGGGTGGCTAAAAACGCGGGATGCTATTTTGGAAAAAAATAATAATTTCTTTAAAATTAAATATGAAGGCTCCCGCGGTGATATAAGAAAATGAGATATTGTGAATTTATGATTTGAGACTACGAGGCGGTACCTCGGGAGTGCCCTTTTGTTGATATTTCTCTATGGCTGCACTTGCCTTTGGTTATTTTATTTTTCCGAAATTTATAAATTCTTGTGTTTTCCGTGATGTATTATTTCACTTAATATTAAGTGTTTTGTATTTCTTGTTGTATTGTGTTGACCTCGACTTTTTCGTACGAGACTTTGAGGATTTGTATTTTTGGGTTGTACTTGTTTTTTATGATTGAGTTGCTTTAAATAAAAGAAAAATTCTAGTATGTTTTAATTTAATAAATTTTATATCCAAATCAGTAGTTTATCTGATGTTTCATTTTAATTGAAATGTTATTTTCTCCACCCAAATGATCCTAAAATAAATTCATTCATTTATTGATTTCTTACTTGATTTAAAGATTTTAACCTTACTTTATTGAAAAATAAATTGATCATGTGGATCTTATATACATTGAGGATATTGGCACGTGAGTTGTCCGTGAAGTTAAGATATGAAATGAGGGCACGAGGTGCCGGGAAAATATGATGATTTAATTATGGGCACGAAGTGCCGTGGAGATATGAAAAATGGGCTGAGACCCGTGTTTATGAAAAATATGAAAATGGGCTGAGACCCGTATTTTTATGATTATGAAATGAGGTGTCACATGGTGACTTTTTAATTGAAGCATTAAATTCAAAATATTTATTTGGAAGGATTTTAATTTAGAAAGTAGAAAGGATTGTATTTGAAAGATATTTATTTGAGGAAAATTATATTTGAAAGAGAGTTATTTGGTAGAATTATATATGAAGGACATTTATTTGAATAATTTAATTTAGTTGGGTGTATTTGTATTTATTATTCGTCTGAGCAATAATTATGATGTTCTTGTTATCATTGCTAGTTATTTCCCAGTATTATTTTCTATATTATATTGCACAGGTTATTAGACTAATGAGTGTCTTAACTGTACCTCGTCTCTACTCCACTGAGGTTAGTCTTGATACATATTGGGTACCGACCGTGGTGTACTCATACTACACTTCTGCACATTTTTGTGCAGAGCCAGGTATTAAAGGTATCGGACTTGAACAGAGTTAAAGCGGGACCGTAAGGATGCAAGGTAGAGTTGTTTGGTCGTCACAGTTTCTTGTAATCTTTTCATTTCATTGTACTGTTAATTTTTAATCAGACAGTATTGTATATTCAGTCCTCGTGATCATTCTATGGATTCAGTTAGAGTTCGTGACTCAGTACTACCAGTCTTGGGAGGTTGTTATATTAATAATTATTTTCGCTCTTGGTATATATATAAAAAATAAAGATGGCTTGAAATGTTATTGTAATCGGCTTACCTAGTCTTAGAGACTAGGTGACATCACGACGCCTGTGGTGGGATTTTGGGTCGTGACATGTATGTGCAGGAGACTAGGTGGGTAGGATCGAAGGCGAGGAATGTAGACGGGTATAAATTGTGGTTCTCCGGAGTCGTGAAGGGCAAGAACCGAGTGGGCATTTTGGTGGATAGGGAGCTCAGGGAGTCGGTGGTAGAGGTTAGGCGGGTGAATGATAGATTGATGGTGATTAAGGTAGTAGTTGGAGGGAGCACTCTGAATGTCATTAGCGCTTACGCGCCGCAAACGGGCTTGGACGAGGAGGTTAAAGGGCGCTTTTGGGAGGCGCTGGATGAGGTGGTGTGATGACCCAAAATGTCATCTTTAAATTTAATGATTAATTATGTGATCTAAGCACTATTTACCATTACTCAACTTGAGCGTGCAGTCCGTAAAAATATTTCAGAAAGTTTTCAGGTGAAAAATGAATTAAAATATGAATTAAAGCTTTAAAACTCAACTGAGTTGACTTTGGTCAACAGTTTGAGCAAACAGACTCGGATCAGTGTTTTGACAATTTTGGTAGGTATATATCATGATTTGGGACTTAGGCGTATGCCCGGAATCAAATTCCTAGGTCCCTAGCCAGAGATATGGAATTTTGATGAAAAATTAAAAGTTTAAGTTCAAATAGTGACCGGATGTCAAATTATGTGCAAACGACCTCGGAATAGAATTTTGATAATTCCAACAGCTCCGTATGGTAATTTTGGACTTAGGAGCGTGATCGGAATTTTATTTGGAAGTCCGTAGTAGAATTAGGCTTGAAATGCCGAAAGTTGAATTTTTGGGAAGTTTGACCGAGGGGTTGACTTTTTGATATCGGGGACGAAATTCAATTCTGAAATTTTTCATAGCTCAGTTATGTCATTTATGACTTGTGTGCAAAATTTGAAGTCATTCTGAATTGATTTGATGTGTTTCGACACAAGATATAGAATTTGAAAGTTCAAAGTTCATTGATTTTGATTTGAGGTGCGATTTGTCATTTTGATGTTGTTTGATGTAGTTTGAAGCCTCGACTAAGTTCGTATGGTATTTTGGGACATGTTGGAATAATTGGTTAAGGTCCCGAGGGTCTCGGGTGGATTTCGGAAGGTAAACGGAATGAATTTCGGACAAAGAGTGCTGGAATCTGGGAGTTTATATCTCGCAATGTATAAGGAATCAGAAAAATTACAAAACATGAATGTTGTAGTCGGTGGATTCTAGTTTCCATAAAGTTAAACCATTTATCATTTGGACATTTATACATAAAGTTATGATCAATTGAAGTAAGACTGGTAGAGCTATTTCTGGTTAACTTTTAGCGACAAGATTGGACTTTTAGCGACCGGAATAGTGTTTTTGGGGCAGAAACTTAAGGACCAAAAATGGTCATTTCCTTCATTTCGTTTTGGAGTTTTGGAGCACGATTCTTGGGCGATTTTGAAGATTTCTTCAAGACTTCAACTTGGGTAACTGTCCTATATCCAAATGTGATTATATTTCATAAATCCATGGTCATATTCATCATTTATTTCGGATTTAAATGGAAGAAATCAAGATTTTTGCAAAATCTTCCAAAAATGAAAATTTAAGATTTGGAGGTCGAGTTGTTATCGGATTTTGGTAAAATTAGTATGGATGGACTCGTAATTGAATGGGTTGTCGGATTTTATAAGTTTCGCCGGATTCCGAGATGTGGGCCCCACGGACAAATTTTGAGCTAATTTCAGATTTTAATAAAAATGTAATATTTTCTTATGAAATTGATTACTATAATTTTTGTTGACTGTATCGAATTAATTATGACTAGATACGAGTCGATCGAAGTCGAAAATTTGAGGAAAAAGCATAATACTTGGTTAAATTGGAGCAAGTCGAGGTAAGTGACTTGTCTAACCTTGTGTGGGGAAAATTTCCCCTAGGATTGGTATTGATGTGATTATTGAAATGTGTTGAAAGTCTTGTGCACGAGGTGACGAGTGTGTACACGGGCTAAATTGTGAAAGATTATATTTTTAAATTGTGTAGATCACTGTTGCGCATTTATTAAATTATGTTATCTTGTTATATTCTTCATCATTGATCTGAGATATATACTTCAAATTTTTTGATCTTTTCTTACTAATTGTTTTACCTGTTTAGTTGAAACTTGGTTTCTTTTATTCTGTGCATTATTTGAAGGTTGATTTTCTTTAAATTAAATATTATTAATATGAAATATTTGACATTTTTAAACTTGATATTGAAGCAACGTAGTAAAGATTTTGAAATATTATTTTCCTAAATTATTTACTCCTGAATATTTTTATACTCATTGTGAGGGAGCCGTGAGCTCTTTATTGTGAAAAACTATTATTGATGATTTATTTTGGCATGAGCCGTGAGCTCTTTATTATGGAAAAATATTATTATTGAATTATTTTGGCAAGTTAAATTATTTGAGCACTTGAGGTGCAAATTGTGATATATTGTGATATTGATACGCATGCGGTGGTATAAGGTCTGGGTGTTGAAACGCATGCGGTGAGATAAGGGCGGCTTGATACGCGTGGCTAGTAGGGGAACTACTAAAAGTCATGCGGTGTGATAAGGGTAGCTAAAACGCGGGATGCTATTTCGGAAAAAAAATATTTTCTTTAAATAAATTGTGAAGGCTCCCGCGGTGAGATAAGGAAATGAGATATTGTGAATTTATTTATGATTTGGGACTATGAGGCGGTATCTCGGGAGTGCCCTTGTTGATATTGATTTATGGCTGTAGTTGCCTTTGATTATTGTTGTGATTTTCTTAAAGTTGAAAAGAATTCTGTTTTGTTTCAACGAGGTATTTATTTGCCATTATTTGATGTAATTAAATGTGACATACTACTTGATTCATTTTCATTGTCATTTTATCTTATAATATTGTTTAAACATTTTACCATGCCATTATTTATTCTCCAGCAGGGCCTGACCTGACCTCGTCACTACTCTACCGAGGTTAGGCTTGGCACTTACTGGGTACCGCTGTGGTGTACTCATACTACGCTTCTGCACATCTTTTTGTGCAGATCCAGGTACATCTTATCAGACCACGCATCAGTAAACTAGCTATACGAGGAGACTTCGAGGTATATCTGCCAGCGTCCGCAGACTCCGGAGTCCCCTTCTATCTTACTATGTTGTCTTCCTTATTTGCTTTAGACTCTGATGTATAGAGACATTGAGAATAAATTCTTAGAAGCTTGTGACTTATTTCTACCGGGTTTTGGGAGTTGTAATCATTTGAATTGTAGATTACTTATTTTCGGATATTTATGATTATTCCGCATTGATAGGCTTACCTAGTCTTAGAGATTAGGTGCCATCACGATACCCTACGGAGGAAAATTTGGGGTCATGACAGGTGGCACGGGGTATTCCGCCTACGGAGAAGCTATTCATAGGAGGGGATTTCAATGGTCATATTGGGTCGTCTGCTAGTGGCTATGGTGAGGTGCACAGTGGCTTCGGCTTTGGTGATAGGAACGGGGGTAGTACCTCACTGTTGGATTTCGCTAGAGCTTTTGAGTTGGTGATCGTGAACTCTATTTTTCCGAAGAGGGAGGAATATTTGGTTACTTTTTGGAGTAGGGTGGCTAAGACTCAGATTGACTATCTCCTCCTTAGAAGGTGCGATAGGGGGTTGTGCGAGGATTGCAAGGTGATCTCGAGTGAGAACCTCACAACTCAACATAGGCTCCTATTGATGGACGTCGGTATCTTGATGAAGAGGAAGAAGAGGTTTGTACGGGGTCAGTCGAGGATCAGGTGGGGAGCTCTGTCTAAGGATAATGCGCGGGAGTTGGAGGGGCGACTTACGATTATAGGTTCCTGGAAGAGTGGTGGGGACACTAGTGCTATGTGGACGGAGACGGCGGACTGTATAAGGGAGGCAGCGAGAGAGGTGTTGGAAGTTTCAAAAGGTTACTCTGGCTGGCACCGAGGCGATTGGTGGTGGAATGACATTTTCCAGGGTAAAGTGGAAGCCAAGAAAGCGGCTTACATTAAGTTAGTAGAGAGCACCGACGAGGATCAGAGGAGAGCAAACAAAGAAATATATAAGGAGGCTAGGAAGGAGGCGAAATTAGCGTTCACAGAGCTAAGATTGTTGCATTTGGTCGGCTGTATGAGGAACTTGGGGGAAAAGGTAGGGTCAAGAAGTTATTTCGGTTGGCCAAAGCGAGAGAGAAGAAGGCTCGCGACCAGGATCAAGTGAGGTGCATCAAAGACGAGGACGGTCGAGTATTGATGGAAGAGGCCCAGATTAGGCAAAAAAGGCAGTCGTACTTTCATAAACTTCTGAATGAAGAGGGGGATGAAAACATCGTGTTAGGGCAATTGGGGCACTACGAGAGCCACCGCGACTTTAGGTATTGTAGGCGTATTAAGGTTGAGGAGGTCATGCGTGCGATGGGTAAGATGAGTCGGGGCAAAACGACCGGACCAGACGAGATTCCAGTAGAGTTTTGGAGATATGCGGGTTGAGAAGGCTTGGAGTGGCTGACTGGGTTGTTTAATATTATCTTCAGGATGAAGAGGATGCTTGATGAGTGGCGGTGGAGTACAATGGTTCCAGTGTACAAGAACAAAGGTGATTTCCAGAATTGTAACAACTATAGGGGTATCAAGTTACTAAGTCATACCATGAAAGTTTGGGAGAGGGTGGTGGAAGGGAGGATAAGAAGGGCGGTGTCTATATCGGAAAACCAGTTCGAGTTCATACCGGGCCATTCTACTATCAGGAGGTTGGTGGAACAATACAGGGATAGGAAGAGGGATTTGCATAAGGTGTTTATTGACCTAGAGAAGGCGTATGACAAGGTCCTCAAGGACGTCCTTTGGAGGCGTCTGAAGGTGAAAGGTGTGTTGGTGGCTTACATTAGGGCGATAAAGGATACGTATGATGGAGCTATGACTCAGTTTAGGATTGTGAGAGGTGACTTAGAGCCTTTTTCGGTGGTTATGGGGTTACACCAAGGATCTGCGCTCAGCCCGTTCTTATTTTCCCTGGTGATGGACGCACTGACACACCATATCCAAGGAGAGGTGCCATGGTGTATGTTGTTCGTTGATGATATAGTTCTGATTGATGAGACGTGAGGCGACGTTAATGGGAGACTGGAGGTATGGAGGAAGGCCCTAGAGTCTAAAGGTTTCAAGTTGAGTAGGACTAAGACGGAATATGTGAAATGTAAGTTCAGCGACGTGACGGGGGAAACAGATGTGGAAGCCAGGCTTGACTCACAGGTCATCCTCAAGAGAGAAAGTTTAAAGTACTTAGGGTCAATTATCCAGGGAGATGGAGAGATCGATGGGGATGTTACGCACCGTATTGTGGTGGGGTGGATGAAATGGAGGTTAGCGTCTGGATTCCTGTGTCACAAGAATGTGCCACCGAAACTCAAAGGTAAGTTCTATAGAGCGGTGGTTAGACCGGCCATGTTGTATGGGGTTGAGTGTTTTCCAGTCAAAAATTCACATATCCAGAAGATAAAAGTAGCATAAATGAGGATGTTGAGATGGACGTGTGGGCACACTAGGTGTAACGACCCGACCGGTCGTTTTGAACATATGCACTTCGCTCGGTTGTTTGAGGGCATGAGTAGCTCCGTATGATGTACTTTGACTTGTATGAATCGTCGAATTTGGTTTGCAGGTATTTCGGAATCGAATTGGAAGAAAGAATTTCATTATTGAAGCTTTAAATTGGGAGAGTTGACCAAGTTTGACTTTTTAGCATTTGACCTCGGATTGGAATTCTGATGGTTCCATTAGCTTCGTTAGGTGATTTTGGACTTAGGAGCACGTCCGGAATGTGATTTGGAGGTCTGTAGTGGAATTAGGCTTGAATTAGCGAAAGTTGGAAATTCGGCGATTTCGGTCGGCAGTGGAAAATTTGATATCGGGGTCGGAATGGAATTCCGGAAGTTGGAGTAGGTTCGTAGTGTCATTTGTGACATGTGTGCAAAATTTGAGGTCATTCGGACATGGTTTGATAGGTTTCGGTATCGGTTGTGGAATTCGTAAGTTTAGAAGTTCTTAGGATTGAATCTGAGGGTAATTTGGTGTTTTGATGTTGTTTAGAGTGATTCGAAGGTTCGACTAAGTTCGTAAGGTGTTTTAGGATTGGTTGGTATGTTTGGTTGAGGTCCCGGGGGCCTCGGTTGTGTTTCGGGGTGAGTTTTGAGCGAGTCCGGGCATTTCCGGAACTCAAGTATGGTTCTGGTGCTTTAAATTTCGCGGACCTCAGCAGAATTTCGCAGCTGCGCTTGGAATTTCGTGGACCGCATAATTCTGCCGCGGCCGCACTCCGGGGAAAGTTCTGCAGATCTGCTGGTCCGACTTCGGAAGCCTATATCTTTTGATCTACATGGAATTTTGAGATGCTTCAAAAATGAAAGTTGTAGCCTTCGTGTCTAGTTTCTAGAAAGGTAACGATGTCATCATTTGGACATTTGTAGAGAAAGTTATGGCCAAAATACTAAAGCCTAGTAGTGCAGCCACCAAAAAGTGCAGCCACACCAGTTTTTTGCGACCGCAGGACCTGAGAGGCGCGACCGCGCTCAAAATTTTGCAGACCGCGAAGTGGGGATCAGAGGTGCACTATATAAACGGGATTTAGGGTATTATTTCACATTTTGGACCTAGGGAGCTCGATTTGTGGCGATTTTTCGTGAGTATTTCAAGAAATCCATCGGGGTAAGTGATTCTAACTCGAATTTGGTTAATATACATGAATATATCAATGATTTCATCATCTGATTAGTACTTTGAGGTGAAAATTTGGGAAAAATTGTAGAAACTTCATAAAATGAATTTTTGGGATTTGAATGTCAATTCGAAGTCAGATTTGAGTGAAACTAGTATGGTTAATCTCGTGAGTGAATGGGTGTTCGTAATTTGTGACTTTTACCCGATTCCGAGTCGTGGGCCCGGCGGCCGGGTTTGAGCCAATTTCGGGTTTTTGGTCTGAATTGGTAGTTTTTCATGTGAAATTTATTCCATTACCGTATATTGATGGTATTGTACTGATTGTGAATAGATTCGGAGTATTTGGAGGCCGAGTCGAGAGGCAAGAGCATCACGGGGTAGAGATTTGACCGGTTTGAGGTAGGTAACGATTGTAAATCTAGTCCTGAGGGTATGAATCCCCGGATTTCATATCATTTTACTATTTTGAGGTGACACACATGCTAGGTGACGGGAGTGTGGGCGTGAACCGTTGGGGATTGTGACTTGGTCCATCCCGTAGCAACTGTAAAGTTGTATATTTTATTGAAACTATATGATACTTATGTGTTTTAGAAAGAGTTTCTGTAAATTGGGTTGAATGCCATGCTTGTGCCAGTGCTGTTTGGACCTTTAGGGGCCTTTTCTTACTATTCTCTCACTGTTTTCGATTGAAAATATATATTCAATCATGGTTATACTTGTTTACTATATAACTCAGTTTTCGTTACTCTATTTTGATGCATATAAAAGTTGTTTTGGGCTGAATACCCTGTTTTACAGAGAGCCCGAGTGGCTTGAGAGGTTTATGACTAAGTGAGGCCGAGGGCCTGATTTGTGAGGGTATTTATGGGATCGGGCTGCACACCACAGCAGTGCTTGGATCGGGCTGCACGCCGCAATAATATATGGATCGGACTGCATACCGCAGCAGTATTGGGTCGGGCTGCACGTCACAGCAATATAGCGCTTGGGCTGTAGGAGCCCCTCCGGAGTCTGTACACACCCCCAGTGAGCGCAGGTACCTACTGAGTGCGAGTGTTGAGTGACTGGGAGGCATGAATGATAGTGAGGTATTCCCGAGGGGCTGTTTACGAGTGATTGTGAGGTATGCCCGGGGGACTGTATACGAGTGACTGTGAGGTTGCCCGATCGGCTGTATATGAGTGATGTTTTGCCCGAGGGGTTGTTTATAATTTTATCATTTTTGCTTACCTTGCATTGAGCCTTTGTTTGAAAACTGTTGAAAAATATCTTTAAATAATTTTACTGGAACTAGGTTTAAACGAGATGTTTTGATTCAAACCCTGATTTTTAAAGCATGTGGTATTTTACTGAGATTTCATGATATGAACTTTATATGCTTATTGCTCGTCACTACTACTCAGTCTTTATTTACTGTTGTTACTTACTGAGTTGACGTATTCATGTTACTCCCTGCACCTTGTGTGCAGATTCAAGCGTATTTGGACACGGTAGAGGTTGTTGACTATTCCGGTTGTAGATTTTCCCGGGGATAGCAAGGTAGCTGCCTGGCGATCACAGCCCTGCTCTTCTCCCTTTTATCTTCCTTTAGTTGTATTTAGCTATTTTCCAGGCTGAGTTAGTCTTGATATTGTTAGACAGATTGTAGTAGATGCTCATGACTAGTGACACCCCAATGTCGAGCTTTTCTTTTCCGCACTTTTATTTTGATTTGAACTCCTTTATGAAGGTTTTTACGCTAAATAACCTTGAAATAAAAATATCGGTTTGTTTTGGAATGAGTCGGCTTGCCTAGTTTCACGATATATGCCATCACGACAGGTTAGGTTTTTGGGTCGTGATACTAGGCTGGATAAGACTAGGATTGAAGATATTCGGGAGAGGGTGGGTGTGGCTCCAGTGGACGACAAGATGCGAGAAGCGCGACTTAGATGATTCGGACACGTGCAGTGGAGAAGCCTAGATGCCCCGGTTAGGAGGTGTGAGCGGTTGTCTTTGACAGGTACGAGAAGAGGTAGAGGGCGGCCCAAGAAGTATTGGGGCGAGGTGATCAGACAGGACATGGCGCGGCTCCAGATTTCTGAGGACATGGCTCTTGATAGGAAGGTGTGGAGATCGAGCATTAGAGTTGTAGGTTAAAGGGTAGTCGAGCGACTTTTCTCTTTGTCCCGGTTTCCCTCTTTATACCGACGAGTATGATAGTGTTTTGTCTAGCACTGCAAGCGATTTATGTTATGTTTCACACTTTTGCATAATATTTGTGTTACTGTTTTTCCATTTTTGTTGTCTCTCACGTTGTTGATTATTTTTTAGGTTTTGTTGTCACAGATCTATTGTCTCTGAGCCTCCCGGAAATAACTTCTCTACCCCCTCTGAGGTAGGGGTAAGGTCTGCATACACTCTACCCACCCTAGACCTCACTGGTGAGATTTTACTGGATTGTTGTTGTTATACTTCATTTTTTAATAAAATCTATAAGGCTAAAGGAGTATCACAATGTCTTAATAATGCACAGACTGTCTATATTTCATTCATCCGGAGGGCTTTTCCGACTTTAACATGTGTATATAAACTAGATAGATTTAGCCCGTGCAAAGCATGGGCCCGACATTTCACATTTTCGGGCATCTGACGATTTCTTTTTTTCTTTTCAATCCTTGAATTGGTTTCAGTCTGGACCAATACATATCATTCAGAATATTGATGATTTTGCATATGCATATTCTAATATGATTGGTCATTGCTTAATTTCAAGCAACATAAAACCGTAACCAAGAGATAACAACTAAGCATGATCCTTAAAACTTGGACTGTACAATGACTTCAAATGTTGCAAATATTCTTTGTTTACAAGGTGATGTAAACTCAAACTCTCAAACGTGAAGACACAAAAACTTAAAAAGTCCAATACATGCCATGTAAATCAAACGTCTCAAACATTGATATGCAAAAACCGAAGAAGTCTGATGTTTAGGGAAGACGCAGAACGAAGCAAATTATTTATCAATCATAGAAACAACCATTCAAGCTACATCACATATACTTGAACTTAGGAAATCAATCTGAATTAAAGTGAACGATGACAAATCATATTTAGTTCTGGATTAAAAAAAAAAGGAACCCACATACTGACAATGACAACTCAAAGTGCACTTAACATTTTCACAATGTTTGAAAAATTGCCAAGTGTGGGAGGAATTCGTCCTTCGAAACGGTTATCGTTCAAGTCAAAATACTTTCCTTAAAAGCCAATCTCCTTTAGTATGTTGTACCGATCACAGTATATTCATACAAAGTCTTGCATATCAACAACGCATTAACATAAAAATCTTGAAAATTTTCAACACAAAGAAGCAAAATCCTTTAAGCCTTCATCAGAAAGTAACTTACAATTCCTGCAAAAAGATTAGGTGCACGTATTGAAAGAAATTCCTTCTGAGAATGTGTAAATGCAAATTAGAGGCACATTTGTGCTACTGACCTGTTCCAAAATATATCAAATAAATTGGATTCCCCTGAAAAAGGTTAATAACCAAATAAATAAACAGAAGATACAAAATTACATAAGTGGAAGGCACGTCTTCAAGTTTTTATGACAGATCTTGCAACATAGAGCAAAGTTTCCAAGTCCATCGGATCTAAGACATTCTAATTGGTAAGTCAATAAAGTGGTGAATTCTTATTTGAGCTTCAAGAATCTAATCATTAAGTCAACAATTTATCAAAAGAATCAATATGTCCAGTCTCCATGTACATATATCCAGATACTACATTAGCCAATAACATAATCAAAGAGACTCATGACTGCTAGAATCCTATTTTGACGACATACAACCAAGAAAAGTTATACTTTATTGGCTGCAAGGATCACTTATTCAGTATTTAACACATATCAAGTAATGTAACCTTTTCATTGTGAAAGTACTCATGAATAAGATAACTATACTTTAGGTCAGCATCATAGAGCAAAAATTGCATTTTCATGTCCATGTTTATCATTTCTTGCAATTAGTGTTTCGTCTATGACTGTTTCAAGAGTGTCTCTCAAGGTGGGACTTGTTTGAACCATTTAGGAAGCATCTCTATCTCCACAAATCTCAAATTCTCAAACATGTTGAATGTGAAGATCAAAATGAAAGTAAATGCAATCATGTAGAAAAGTCGCTCTCAAATGATAATATTAGGAAAACTCGACAAAGAAAAAATTAAGTCGTAATATTTTCCAGATCTTCCAGTAGAGAAAACATATACACATAATAAACAAAAAAGATAAATTAAAATCACATAACATTTTATAAGTACGGAGAAGATAAACAGATAAATTTCCTCAATTAGTAAAATTAGACATCTCTTTGGATCTAGTATTTTTGGCGAATCTTGCTTTTAACATGAAGTTTTACCCTTCGTGTTTCCTTCTGGCTCCCACGACACTTAACGCAATATTTTTAAAAAGAAACTTAAAAAAGGGAAGTCGTTAGTATCTTGAAAGAAGAAATACAAAAATGAAAGTTTCAATTGAAAATACCTTAACAACTTTGGATGGTTAAGGACCAAAAGCTGAAGGAACATCATTTTTTGGTTAGACACATCTACGGAAAGCTAAGATGATCTCCCTGGAACCATTAATAACTGGTGAGACTAATCTAGTATTCGCCTACTAAATACAGGAAATAATAATCCTTAATCAGTAGGTCAATGCAAGTCTGCAAATTGAAAATTCTTTTTTTTCTTGTCAGAAGTATCAGGTTTCAGTCTTCTCTCTCCTAATATCAATCTCATTGCTCGGCCCACGGGGCTTTGTTTCAAAGGTAAAGCAAGTAAAGCACAACATCAATTCGATGTGCGATAGATGTGCGATAAAAGCACAACATCAATTCGAACCATGTCGCTGATTAATGCCTAGTATATAAATGGGAGAAAGGTCGAGGGACGGACCCATACTCCACCGAGTTTTGTTCCAAGATCGTTTGCACCGGCTTTGGATTCAAGAAGATTCGCCACGTTTTGATGAACCAAAACCTGAACCCTTGCACAACCGGAGAAGTATATTTGTTACAGGAATCCAAGATCTATTGTCAAAAGCAGACAGTAGCTCTTTAGGCATTCTCTGCATTGCGGCTTCATTGCATTCAAAAGTAGCCAAGAACTCCTTGTACTGCACTAAGACAGAAATAGACTGCAGAAGAAGATCTCGCATCTCCGCACTGGATATCCTTGGATCATTGAAGTGGGTGACAGCGAAAGTAACCTGAAGAAAGAAGAATTAATAGCAAATACACGTAAAAGAAACGAAGCTAAATAATCTCGCACATAACAGGAAACAAGTACCAAAGGAATCTAGCATTAATCATGTGGATCATTCCGGAACCAACCAAGCTATAGTAAGAAAATCTTTTTGTGCTAATATTTTTTCTTATAAATACTTCTCTTTTGTTAAGTTAGCTTTAGAGGGTGTTGATGTGTTCTATTTCAGCATATTAAAATAAGCAACTATGCAAATACCACTGCCATTATACACTTAGTCCTAAAAGTACCATAGAAAAAAAAAAGCATGTGACTAGAGTGAGACAGAGACGAACTAGAGACGGAGAATTGAGACATACAAACGATGTAAGTCCTTGCTTGAGAAAAATTGTAGCAGGGACGAAAGGAGGGTCACTTTTACGAAGTACATGGAAGCAGTCCACCTGTCATTGAGACAAAAGAAAGGAAGATCACTTTCAAAAGTTGTGGCAACTAACAAACCGACTAAATAAATGACATGAAAATAGCTGGCAAAAAATTTGCTAATGATGAGCACTTGAAAGCATAAAGCATTTTCAATATTTCTATGCCCATAATACAGCTACATATAGACAACAGTGTAAACCTTTTTTTTCCAAGCCCTTCCTTTCTCTTTGCAGGTCGGTACACAAATGGACATGAAATAGAAAGGAACGGAAAAAACAGAATGTGCAAATACCACAATGTACATTATGTAAGATAAGTCAGGTTGGTTCGATCCATTCAAACCCATTCCCCTAAAACTATACAAACACAGCGGCCTAGTAATGAAAGGTGCAGAGACAGAAAGGCAGATGGAAGCAAGGATGGAAGCAAAACGGTAGGCAAGAAAAAGTTTTTGGTTCACTTGGCTATTAATAACTGCAGATACCCAAATTCCGCAGAGGATATGGCACTGTCTTTCACTAAAAGTTGTAGGTCCTTCTCGGCTTCGCTATCCACGCCGGAAGAAAGTCAAATGGCACTAGCAAAGAGGTAGAGAAAAATTCATGCTCAAAATGAGAAGTGCAGTAAAGCATATATACAAACGATGAGTCACTCTTTGATACAAGAAAATGGCCAATTATGGTGGAGTTCCAAAATAGTATGCAGAGTAGGAAATTTTATTACCAAGGTTTCCAAATAGTACTCAGGAGTATAGATGAAGACTGAGTCCTCTTTGCTAAGAGTTAAAAGTAACTGAACAATCCACATGCATACTGCATACATCCCTCTCTGCTTCCACCAAGAAAATAGAGAAACACGATACCTGTTAGATGATAGACAGCAAAAACTAAGCTATACCTCCTTGAAAGCAGACAGTAACTACTCATTAATATGGAAAATATACTGATCCATAATAGCCAAAACATTATTTGGAAATACAACAAAACATGCGATGATCATATTATCAAGCACAATGTTTGACACGATCCATTACTTCTTCTCAGTATATGCTACGAGCCTCCTTCAGGCGTTTTACATGTTCCCCACAAACTTTTTCACTGATCTGCTTATCAGTTGCTTCTAGAAGAGAGATTGACTGTGATTGCCGAGACATATACGATGAAGCCTACAATTGAAATAAGAGAATCATTCAAATATGATGTGAATCCATGAAACATGAAAGGAAGAAAGCAATGAATTCAAGTGCCGTAAGAATGGAATAAGAAAAGAAAGTACGATTGAACTGGCAGGACAAAAACATGTTAACCAAAAATGAGGTAAAATATCAGGACCATGTCCTCACACAAGAGAGAAGCAGATAGAACTAGTTCCGCACCTTCTATATCAATCAAGTATGCCTAAATCCCATATTTGCATGAACCCATCAAATGAATCCTCTATGTCCACTCCGTTCAATTTATGTCCATTCTATTCGGTATCAGAGAATTCATCATAGTTAGACTAATTTTACACTGGTTGTCAACCTACCCAAATCCTGCCCCCACTATTTGCTAGGGCCATCAACCTCGCCACTATTTTGAAACCTACCATATCATGAAATACATTCTCATGAAGAGAGACAGCACATATAACTTTTTTGGTGGAAAAAAGTGCTTTTGGGAAGAAGCAAAAACAATTTCTAAGAAGCAGAAAAAGTAGCTTCTTCCCAAAAGCAGAAGCAGAAGCAGTTTTGACTTTTCTTCTTACCAAGAATACCCTTAACAAAATATAGTATATACCAAAATAACCATTAAACCTAATACTTAGGATATTAATGTATAAATATTCTTATTATTTTTAGGATAGCTTTCTAATATATAGTGACTTTAGGGACGAATGTTTTTATATATGTTGAATGATTATTAATATATTTAACTTATATTAAAAGAATTAAGTACTTTTAAATTTTATTTTCATATTTCACTTAAATAAAATGAAAAGATTTAATTATTGTCTGTAATAACAAATTTTTGAGATTATGTATTTACTTATAATATTAACTACGGAAAAGGGTCAGAACTGCCCCTGAAGTATTGGAATTGGTACAAAATTGTCCTTCATCCACCTATTTGAATAAACATGCCCCTACCGTTATTTTTTTGGCTCAACATTACCCTTATTACTAACAGAAAATTCATAAAAAAAGAAAAATTAAATAATATCCACATGTCACTGTCCCATTGGTCTAACATAAACCCCAAACCGTAACACGCCCAGATATTGACCCGCCCTAATTTTAAAACATAAAACTCTCTCTCTCTCTCTCTCTCTCTCTCTCTCTCTCTCTCTCTCTTCGCTATTTCATTTTAGTGAGCATTTACTTACGAGTGTATGTCTACTATTATTCATGAGGCAAACTCAAAATTGAGTTCTCTATTAGAATTAATTTTATGGAAGATGGAAGGAATTGTCATATTCTTCTTAATGCAAAAAGTTTAGATTCTTTTTGTTTATGCAATGGGCATTCTTTATTATATAATTTTCTTTATTTGAAATTTGTGGGGGGATTTCTTCACTACTTTTTGTCATTCCTCCGTGAAAATTTGAGGATTAGTTTTTCAATTTTTTTTTAAACTATTTATGTGATGTGTATTTCCATTTTTTATTTATTTCACTATTTATTCAATCAATATGTAAGTTTTTCTACTCCGTGTAACGGGTATTGTGCAATTGTCACATTTCATACACATTGGGTTCATATGATGTATTAATAATAGTTAACAATTTTTTTAGATAATTTCTTCAGTATTTATTTTCTTACTTTGATTATTATCATGGATTCAATTTTCTCGATTAGATTATTGTATTAAGTCTAGTAAAAAAAAGAGGATTTTCTACTCATAATTTGCAAATGAGATAGGCTACTGTGTACGTTGCTATTTCCGGCGGATCCGCCGGTGAATTCCGCCCAAGTAGCAACAAGGCGGATAGAGAGAGAGAGAGAGAGAGAGAGAGAGTTGTATTTTAAAATCGGACCTGGTCAATATTCTGACGGGTTAAGGGTGAGTTTAGTTATATTTTAGTTGAAGTTTAGTTAGGCCAATGGAACGGTGACACGTGGATATTAATTAAATATATATTTTTCCCATAAATTTCTGTTAGTAATAAGGGTAATGTTGAGCCAAAAAAATAACAGTAGGGGCATTTTTATTCAAATAGATAGACGGAGGGCATTTTTGTACCAATTTTGATACTTCAGGGGCAGTTTTGGTCCTTTTCCATATTAACTATTAAATAAATCTATTCATGTCCTTATTCGTAATTTGATACTTAAAAGCACTTTCTGAAAAGCTTGGCCAAACACAAATTATTGCTCAAAAGTATTTTTTAGAGTGATTAGCCAAACACAAACTGTTTCTCTCCAAAAGTACTTTTTTCAAAAGCACTTCTCAAAATAAGCCAGCTTGGCCAAACAGGCTATAAATCATGAAATACATTCTCATGAAGAGAGACAGCACGTATCAAATGAACAAAGAAGCCAGACTACACAAATACCCACGAGACCCTCTGCCCTAAAATTGATTAACTTGCTCTGCTAAATAGAGTGCTCACAAAAAGCTGAGATGCAATTGACATCCTTATGAAATTGTGAAGGCTGATAGGCGTGTGTGCTCTTCTACAGAATAGTGAAACAATTTTCAGCCAAGATGCTTGGCTGCAAAATTGGAGAAAAGCAAGAACAGAAGGGGAAAAAGGTCTTTCCTCTAAATTCCAGTAGTCACGAGGAGGAGGTACTAGCAATAATAGGGACGATTGAGCTATGAGCATCTGAAGGTGGCCTGGGAGCAAAGTGCTGTTAGAAAGAAGGAGAAGAGCTGGAATATCATTTTTTAGCACATAGCTGCAAACAGATGGATCTCTTCCTTTTCCTCCAATTCTTTAATATAACGCCAGGTTCCAGACATTATAAATCGTGTAAATCGAGACAAAACTTAAATTTCATGTTGATCCTTGCACCTTAGGGCTAAGGGCATTCATTTCCTTGCAAGTTCATGCTTTAATTAACATAAAATGATTTTTGACGCGCTCGGTGAACTAAAACACAAATTTTGGACTAAGGAAACAATTCAGTCATTAGTGACGCAGGGGGAGACGAGGACAAATGGGTTAGTATGATCCACTACAACTTCCACCAGCATAATAAATTTGCTTAGCCTCTCATAAATGAGGAAAAAGCACATACAGGTTTTACTCTGATTGCAGAAATTCTTCACAAATAATACGACTATCAGATACCAGGGCAGTAGAATACCCTCATTACCAGAAACTGAATCATGGAGAACTAGAGAACTGCAAGAGATCCCAGGTAAAAAAAGACAAACAGTAACTCAGAGTCGAGGCATAAGAACTTCTCGTACCTTGTCTTGACCACCAACATCCCACACTGTAAAGCTGATGTTCTAACTACCTGAGATTCTGGAAAAGAATTTGTAACTTTGAAATATTAATGACTTGTACAGGACAAGATATGAGTAGATATAATGGAAGAGACCTGCAATTTGAAGATTTTGGTAGCAGCAGATTCTGGCTAGTTTTAAAATTTTAGAAGTAGAGCATGTACATATGCTTGTGTGAGAGAGCTCAAGAAAGTGTCTCCGTCATCATTAGCTAAAGCTTGGAATACTAAGGACTCTGAAATCATAAAATCAACTCATATTGCAGCATTTTATCGTAAATACTAGGTAAAATTTTATTTTAAAGAAACATGATGCTTCTCCTACTTTCTATTGAATTTTTATGCTGCACAAAAGGGATGCTTATCTCGCTTAAAATGTAAAATAGGAAAATTCATGACACCTGTCCTGAGTAGGGTGATCCTTCTTCATTGGCTCTACTTCCCAGGTGGTACAAGTGGAAGAACCTGCAAACAAGCACAGAAACATGAATGTCTTGTCACCTTTCACTTTCCAGTTATTTATGAGAAAGTTAGAATCAGCTTGGCTCCATTGTTTGGTGACCTCCTATTTTAAGATTAGACTATTATATTCTTAAGTAAACATTCAAAAGTATACCAACTACATCATGCAAGATATAAATATACAACAACCAATGCCATCATGGAAGTTCCAGACCATATAACTTAAGACAACAAGTTTCTCCCAAACATTCATTACAAGGACAAGGAGCAAACAAGAGAGTACAAACTCCAGGCCAAGAGAAAAAGCTAAATAACCAAAAAAGGTACTTCTCGCCCCTTAATTAGTAAGTGAGCTGCTATTCACCTTGCCGAATCACCAATAAATTACAATCCAGGCATCAACTTTTAAAGGTCCCAACACCTACATACATGAGCTGATGAAGTGCAAAACTGAGATGCCAAGATCCCTGTGATCTAGATGCTAATTTCTTGAAAGCAAGTAACTAAACTTGTAAGCTTTTTTATTTTTATTTTTCTTCTGACAAGTAATAAAAAAAAATGTACTTACAACTCCTACGTGGGTTAGCTTTTAATTCTGTTAGCTTCAGTATTGTTTCACCATATCTGTAATCTTTCCACTAATACATAACCCGTATGTTCCCTGCTACCATAAAAAAGAGGCAAAAAATTATTGACATGAAAAGTTTTTGCTGACATAATAACAATATTGAGTTACAATCTTGCAACCACAATGTTACAACCAAATGGTAAGTGTTTTTCCGCTCTTCATTTAATTACTTATAGACAATATTAATACAGCAAATTTCTCAATTCCACAAAATTTAATCTTTTCAAGAAAAAAAAAAGGAGCAATTGAACCTGTCAATGGAGCAACCAGCAAGATGAAGCCAATCAAGGAACTGAAAAGCCTGAAGCCAAGGTCACTGATACCATTAAGTCCAGGAAACGAAGTCGGTAACAACACTCCAGCACTTCTACGATCACTTCGGTCCCTCCCAGGCAACCGGCCAGCACTGTCACACAACAAGTCCTCACCCACACAAGGAACGGAGCCATCCTCAAATCGTAACCCAAGAAATGATCTATCCCATCAAAACTGAAAATGGGTATAGAAGATTAGTTTATCATTCACAATGGCTAGTAATCTGCTGATTTATCTTGAAATTCCACTAACAAAAGAGTCTACTGCCAGTTCGAGTTTTAGGAGCATAATAGTTCGACAAAAGTAAGTAGCATAGACTATAGCACATCTACTATTAGCCAAAGAGCAGTTAAAGGGATGATACGAAGGAACATGAAGCAAGAAACAATTTATTTTTGGTTGAAATCATTCAACTAACCTATCATCAGCTTTGATAGGAATTAATAACTGCAGACTTGCTCATTGGCAAGATCTTGCAACAACCTATCATCAGCTAACTGCAGAAATTTATTTTTGGTTGAAATCATTCAACTAACCTATCATCAGCTTTGATAGGAATTAATAACTGCAGACTTGCTCATTGGCAAGATCTTGCAACAAATAGACAGTGGTCCACCTTCAAGTATCACCAGTAATCCCCACATGAACAAGAGCCATCTTTGAAATGGTGAAAGCGGTTAATATCTCTAATAATGATCTCCCTAGAGACGATTTTACAAATGAACTTGAATGCTGTATGGCAGTCCAAACAAATCCGAAGGTTCTTCTTCACTCTAATAGGAGCACCAGGAGGTGTAGCAATCAGCCCAAATGCAACAGCTAGTTTCTCGCTGTGATAGGAGAGAAGAATCTCCTTTTGTATCCTCTCTACATCATGGAGATCAGTATCTACCATAGGAACATAACCAGCTTTAGCCATTAGCTGTCCCAACTCCTCCAGTTTGGCATATATTTCATCACTTCGCGAATGGCTTCTGTCTCCCACTATAAATGTGTAAATACTATCTTTAATTTCAATCCAACTCATACCAGGTTCCTTTTTTACTCTACTGTCCTTCATCAGTCTTCTTACTTTTGCGACATCTCCCCACAACCCAACTGATGCATAAATATTTGCAAGAAGAACATGAGTGCCAGATTTCTCTGGTTGAAGATTAAAAAGCATCTCAGCAGCACGTTGCCCTACCTCTACATTCTTATGAATTCTTGCAGCACCCAGAAGTGCACCCCAGACAGATGCATTAGCTTCAAAAGGCATCTTATTTACGAGATCAATAGCGTCATCTAATTTTCCAGCTCGGCCCAGGACATCAATCATGCATGCATAATGCTCTTGAGTTGGTTCAATCCCAAACGAGTCTTTCATTGTTTCAAAATACTTATTGGCTTCTTCAACTAACCCAGCATGGTTACATGCATAAAGGACACTAACTAATGTTATGTGATTGGGAGATACACCATCTTTCAGCATCTCACCAAATAAATGAAGTGCCTTTTTTGCATATCCATGTTGGGCAAGTCCTCCAATCATTGCAGACCATGAAACAATACCTTTTCTAGGAACCTCACTGAAAGCACAGTTAGCATCCTCTATACTTCCAGACTTAGCATACATGTTAACTAGAGAGTTACCAGCAAACACATCTGACATGAACCCAAACTTCAACACATGAGCATGTATTTGTTTCCCCTGTTCATATGCTGATAGATTTGCACATGCATTTAGGAGAGAACTGCAAACAAATGAGTCTGGTTTGAGACCCATGCCCTGTAGCTTCAAATATAGTTTCATGGCTTCTTCACCTCGACCAAGTAGAGCATAGGCTGTTATGAGAGAGGTAAAAGATGGCAAATCCGGAGTAGGGCACTCGTCAAAAATTGTAGCTGCATCATCCAGCTGGCTACATTTTCCATAAGAATCAACAAGACTGTTTATGACAAAGGTGTCACACTGAAATCCCGACTTCACAGAAAGTGCATGAACTTGTTTGCAGACATTAGAAGCCTGCAAGCCAGCAGCAGAGTTTAGGACGGCAAGTAAAGTTGTCTGGTCAAATCCAATTCCTTGGGTGAATGTCTGAACAAAAAGGTCTAGACATGCATTGTCTGCCTCATTCTGTGAGTAACCAGAGATCATAGCATTCAACGCGATTAAGTCCTTCCCGGGCATCAGATCATAGATCAACCTCGCGTCCTTGGTTAAATCACACTTGCAATACATATCGATAAGGCCAACACTCACAAAAGGATCCAGTATGATATCTTTCTTTATCAAAAGAGAGTGTAACCCTTGACCCAACCCAGGGAGCTCCAGTGCAGCACAAGCCTTGAGAGCACTCGACAATGTGAACATATTTGGCCAAATTCCTGAACTTCTCATCTGATTCAACATATCTATAGCCTGGTGGTGACATTCATGAAGAACACAACCAGCAATAATAGCATTCCACGAAACAATGTCAGGTACCACAATTTCATCAAAAAATGTAATGGCATCCTTTAGATTTCCCCCTTTAGCATACATGTCAACGAGTGCATTAGACGAGAAAGGATCAGAATCATAGCCAAGCTTCACCAAACACCCATGAATTTTCTTTCCTTGAACAATATCTCCTAACCCAGTACAAGCATTCAGTATGTTGGATAAACTATATTCATCGGGCCTGACTCCACTAACTATCATATCCCCGAACATGCGCATCGCCTCGCTGAAAAAATCATTCTGTGTGTAACAAGAAAACAAAGCATTCCAAGAAACAACATTTCTTTCGGGGATTTCCTCAAACAACAACCTTGAATCTAGAAGCTCGCCACACTTTGCGTACATAACAACCAAAGTATTCGCTACGAAAACATCAGACTCGAATCCTGTGACCACAACAATTCCATGAATCTGCTTACCCAAAAAAAGTTCCTTCTCAATAGAACATGCTTTAAGCACACTAGGAAAAGTGAACTCGTTACATTTAAGATCCAAAGAATGCATTTTGAAGAAAGCCCAGATAGCATCTTTACCAAAACCATTCTTAGCATACCCAGAAATCAAAGATGACCAAGAAACTAAATCTGGTTCAGGACTTTCATCGAGCAGTTTCCATGCATAGTCAAAAGCACCACATTTTGAATACAAATTGATTAAATGGTTCCTATGTTTGCTATCATTTAATAATCCAATTTTGGTTAAATGGGCTTGGATTTGAAGACCTGGGTTCAAAGACTTTGTTTGGGAAAGCTGTGAAAGTAGCTTTGTGTAGGAAAGGCGCCAAAGGTTTGTCATGCTTTGAATCCAAAACAATTTTCCAACTGGGTTAGGGGTAATAAAAGGAGGATCCGGGATAACTTATCGGGTCCTACCATGTTCAGCATCAAAGCCTATGCATTCAAACAAATGTCGTTGTAGTATAGTGGTGAGTATTCCCGCCTGTCACGCGGGTGACCCGGGTTCGATCCCCGGCAACGGCGAATAATGTTTTGCGGAAAAAAAACTCATTCTTAAACGAGGAGGAAGAACTCAGATTATTGAAACCGAGTTCTATATTTTCCCTACCTGGGGTTCTTCAATTTCCTCCTCCACCTCAGCCATTGTTCAACGGTAAATCTTTGTCCGCCATTGTCAAGTTCAGTTGTCGCACTACAAGTTGGATTTCGCGGGCAGGGGTGAAGTAGTAGCAAACTAGCAATATCTGATTCTGAGCTGCTTCGCCTATTCAGGCAACTGTGTTTTCTCCCCTTTCTTTTCCAATTTCAATCCCTAATTCTCTTCCCAATATTGTCAATCTCTGAACAAAAAAATATTTCAAATTTGTTCTCATTTACAAAAGGAATCAATAATCGTGTCGTCAAAAAGTTAGTACTTGATCTGTCCCAATTTATATCCGTTACTTTCCTTTTTAGTATGAGTTACAAAGAGTATGGTATTTTCCCTTTTAGTCCTTCCAAAAAAAATATCATACTTATTTATTTAAAGATAATTTTTTTAATTTTATTTTACCCTTAGTAAAAAAATATTATAGCTATACAAATTTTTATGATTTATCTTAGACCACAAGTTTCAAAACTATTCTTTTCTTCCTTAAATTTTATGCTGAGCCAAATACAAACACATAAATTATTGGACTATTTTAAAATATAAATGTTAATAGTATTTAGAATTCTTATAGTATGTTTGACAAGCTTCTTTTTGGCCAGTTTGAGTGTCCAATAGGTAATAGGTTCAATTTAAGTCTCTAAATAAAAAATGGTGACAATTTTAAGGGGCTGCGTATGTATTTGGCCATTTAAGAATTATCACATTATTGTGGGATAACTTATATCATTTACAGGTTGATTATTATAAACTAACAGAAATAGTTTTGATCCGTGGCATTATTAGTTGCGATGAAAGCCTCTTCCCAGTGGAAAAAATTTGCAGTAGTACTTGTCACCAAGAATAAACTGCGCGGAATTTTTATTTTTGCAGTTTATACTTTTCTCAGTTGAAAACATTCCATATATTTTGAAACATTAATTTCATGAACTTCTGGAGTAACTTATATTCTTCTTTCATGAAATGTGTTGTATTATTAAATATTCGAATCCTTTTCCATCCCTTAGCTAGATATCTACTTGAGACTCTGATATTCTTTTGTGATAGTATTAGGCTATATATTTCCTGAACGAAGTAATTGATGATTCAATTCATGGATCTTCCAACTACAATTGTTGGGTTTTGTTAAAGCTTGTAATTTTTTTGTTGAAGAAGATAAAATGGGTACGTTAGTTTTTGAAGGACTTGGATGAATCTAACAATTGTAAATTATTGGGAGTAATAGTTAAACATTGGATATCAAATTCAAAGTCATTTGGAGTTGATTTTGCACCGACGTTGAAGCAAAACGTGTTAGTGAAATTTTTACACAGTAAATTATGGTGATCCGTCGGGATTTTATGACCAAATTCAGGTGATCTGTCCGGATTTAGCCACTAATCCTTTGTCACAAGACAAATTTGCCGATCAACTTGAAATCTGACAAGATTTTTGTACAATGCGATCCATCTTGTGATTTCGTCGGACAAGCCATGTTTTGCCCATTAATTTGAAATTCTGATGATTCATTATGATTTTACTACCTAATGTTGGTCCTGAATCTATTTTGCAACTTTTTTTAACGAGGTCAAAGATTAAACGGTGGTCCTGAAAAATCCTAATAGTGTAAATTACCCGAATAAAATATATTGAAAATAAAGAACTGTACCAGAGAAACATATACACACATTCTATAGTAACTGAGATTTGAAGACCGGTACGTTTAGTTAGCATTGTTGAGGTATTGATATTCTGAAGCCAAAAAATGTACCAGAACTCAAAGAAATTTCTTTTCTTTCTCTAAAATATGAAAAGTTAATATCAACAAATCTTAAGATAAGCTAGTCCGACATCTCGTACACAATTTCTAAATATTCAAAGAAAATTAGTTCAAGGTTCCTACAAGAAGAAGAATTGTAACTCGGTTATATATGGAGTTTATAATGGAGGGAACTAGAGAACATTTATCAAAAAGGAAAAAGTAGACCAATTTTGGAATCAAAATTGAGAGTAATAGACAGGTGATTGATAAATAAACACGAAGCATTAACTCAGTCGCACCTACCAGCACATGGAATACGAGGGACTAAAGGCAATCCATCATACAAATATAATGCCTAAGTTGTAGGTGAAGCACAAAGTCAAATGGCGGAAATTCTTACTAATATCCTGTTTGGTCAAGCTGATAAAATTAGTTTATTTTGAAAAAGTGCTTTTTAAAAAATACTTATGATAAAAAGTAGTTTGTAATTGACTAATTACTTTAAAAAATATTTTTTTATGACAATTAATATTTGGCTAAACTTTTAAAAAATGCTTCTAAGTGTATTTTTCTAAATAAAAAAAATATTTTTTGTGAGAAGCTAATTTTTTCTGCCTTTTAAGAACAGCTTCTGCTTCTACTCAAAAGTATTTTTTTTTTCCTTTAAAAGCTTGGCCAAATGCCAAAAGAAAAATAATTGGTCAAAAAAAAATACTTTTGACTAAAAAGAAGCTTGGCCAAACAATAAGCATAAACACTATTGTTAATTGAAAACTATTGTTAATTAAAAGGGTATAGATAGTGTATACGCAGACCTTACCTCTACCCTGGAGTAGAGAGGCTGTTTCCGATAGACCATCGGCTCCCTCCCTCCAAGAACTCCCCACCTTGCTCTTTGGGTGACTCGAACTCATAACATCTTGGTTGGAAATGGAGGGTGATTACCAATAGAGCAATCACTCTTGTCTTAATTAAAAGGGTATGATGTACTTATTTTACGTTTGTTTTAGCTTTTCTCATGGTATTTATATAAGAAATATTGACGGATTTTTGCTTGTTTTTTTCTTTTTTTGCTAAGAAGGCTTTATATTAAAAAACATAACTAGTGCAGTACAAGGCTGGAACTGAACTAGAGTTACAGTACCTATTACATCATATAACCAAGACACTGCTTCTCATTAACATTACTACTATCATTATAATTTTATTTAATTATTTTATATTACTATTATGAAACAAAATAGCAATTTTAAATTATTAACTAATTTAAGTTAATGTGTTTAGTCGCAACTTGTTAAGAAATTGTAGGACTATTATAAAATATAGTGTGTTAGTAATAGTATTTGGAGTTCTTATTATGACGATTCTTTTAAAGCAAACACTTGTTGGTCCCTAAATTACAATAGGAAAATAAGACATCACTAATTTTCAACTTGATTTGTTGATTGCTTCTTTGGTTGATTGATTCTTGAAGACAAGCATACAGACAGTGACACAGATCCATTTCTGCTTTCATTTCCTGCTAGTTTGGTCCTTTAGTATCTCTGATTAGAAAACGGATTCGAAAATTAAGCTCCTAAAATAAAATTAATTAAGTTCAGTAAGGAAAGGTTTTATCCTTTTTTTTTCCTTGCTTTTTTGGTATTTTCACTTTTAGTCGTACTAACAGTAACTAGTCCGCCTTTCACAAGGAAATCTAAACAAAAGAGCTTTGCAAGGAACGTAATAGTTAAAAGGCAAAAGAACCAAAAGAATTGGAAGAGAATACGTAGTGTAAAAGAAAAGTTTAAGGATGGATATATAGGGAATATAATGAATGGCAATAAATGGGAGGAAGATATTCTATACAAAAAGGATATACATGGAGGGAAGGGGAGATGAATAACTTGCCTTGGGCTAGATGGATTTGAAATTCAGTGAATATTCCAAAGCATAGTTTCATAAATCGGTTGGCAATACATAAAAGATTATTGACAAGGGAAAGATTGGGGAAAATTGGAGTGTGCACAGAAACAAGATGTGGAATATGTGGGAGAGGCACAGAAACATTGCAACATTTATTCTTTGAGTGTCATTTCTTAGAAGAATGCTTAAAACTTCTGAAGGAGTGGCTTGGACTGAGGGCAAATGTATTAGGCATTGATGGAACATGGCAAAGGATAACAAGAAGTGTCAAGGGAAAAATGTGCAGAAAATTGATCACAGCAGTGTTGGCAGCATTAGTGTACAAGATATGGCAAGCTAGAAATGATGCAATATGGAATGGTAAAGTACAAAATCCAGTGTTGGTGTGCAAACAGATTCAACAAGAATGTAGAGTTAGACTAAGCATGCATAATATTAGGAAAGAAGGGAGAAGAAGTAGGGAATGGATAGAGAACATATATAACAAAAAGATAGGAAAGGATAGATAGTAGATTTTGCGATTAGAAGGATTTCTTCTAGTTTGTACAGATGTTTGAATGTATTTCTGGTTTGGTTGGAGATTAATAATATTTTCCTTTACACCAAAAAAAAAAAAAAAAAAAAGAAAAGTTGCAACTTTCAGCCGGAGAAGAAGATGACGCCTCCCAAAAGAAAATCATCAAATATTCCCCAAGAAATAATTTTTGAAGTATTCTCGTGGTTTCCTGTCAAGTCTCTAATAATGCATTTCAAGTGCGTTACTAAATTTAGTAATTCCTTTATCTCAGAATCAGTTTTTGTAGATATACATCCATGCCGCTCTATGATTCGTACGGATGGAATCAAAGTTGTTGTGTGCCAAAATAAACATTTATACACTATAGTCTATACAGCAAAAGAAAAAAGGAAAAACCTCCCGTCTTCATATTGAGAATTTTGAACAACATCTCTTTTACAAGCGTATAATGTGTGCTAATGGTTTGTTTTGATGCTTGACGACATTTGATTTGGAACCTGTTGTAATTTGCAATCCTAGTACAAGGGTAGTAAAATCTCTTCCACGCCTGAAAGAGATTGCTAAAAATTACTTTTAACTCGCGCCAGAAATTATTTATATTCGATAGTCGAAAAGTGCGTAAAATTTATATAATTCTTGTATATAACATACAGAATGTATAAATATACAAAAAATATATTTTTTTGCTCTTATTTTGAAAGCAACTATACAAAAAATATATATGGAGACAATATGGATCTGTGGATTTTAGAGAAGACTCTGAAAAGAAGAATGGGAGAAGCATATCATTCAAATTCCTTCAAATTTTAAATTGCATACACAATATTATTTGATTCCAAAAGAATTTGCAGCTCTTGTGAGGGGGAGATTTTATTCATTTGTTTGTGTTATGATGTCATGAAAAGGAGTTGGAGAGATTTTGAAATCCAAGGGCTTTCAGAAAAGAGTTTGATCCATGTGATTTATTGTTACAATGAAAGCCTCTTCCCAGTGGAAAATTTTTGAAATTTTTTACTGACTTGTGCTCTTTATATTTTTCTCAGTAAGAAACATTCTTCTTTTTAAAAAAATTTATTGTCATGAACTTCTTGAGCAATTTATATGCTTCTCTCATGAGATATGTTGTACGTTAATCACAACCTTAGGAAGGAAAAATTCAATTCAGGAAAATCATCAAAGAATTCCTAAAATTATAAGGAGAATGATCCCTTAGAGTTAAAATTAGCTGGAAAAAAATGATGAAAGTAAAAGGAAGAGGTGATTAATTAACAAACAAAAAAAGCATCAAATTTTGAATGAATAAGTGATAAACAACCAAAACAGGAAAATCAAAAATCTAAATTGGATAATCCTAAGAACCTTTCAATGATTTAACCCTGTACACCAAATTCTTAAATTCCCACACCTACAAAGATACAAATATATCTACAACCCTAACAAATCATTTTTACAAAATAATATAATATAATTTAAATAACCCCTTTATCTTCATGTAATTAATTTAATTCATATCCTCACAAAGAAAATACTCAATTCAGGTTCACTATTTCCGTCTGGGCTCAACATGTATAGGGTTTCCGAATCCTTTGATCCCACTACTCGTTCAAAATGTGCTCTCATGTACGCCATCTCATCGTCCACGTGTCCTTCCAAGTCGGATTTCGCCGGCGGCAACACGCCGGCGCCCATGGACACCGCCTTAAGAACCTCCATGAGATGGAGATCTTCCTCCGTGGCATCTCTCTTTGCACAATAGCCACTTTTTTTCCCATTTACAAACATAGTCCATAATGGCTCATCAAGAAGCTTTGTTTTCTCCTTATGATTATTATTATTATTGTTATTGTTATTATCGGGTCTTTTCTCGCATTCCAACGCAATTCGCACCATCCCGAGGCTCATTTCCTTTTGCAACACGTTGGTCTGCATGGCCAGGTCGATGACCAGATTAGGTAGAGTTCCTGGGTTTTCTTGGATCGAGAGGCTAACACGACCTTTTCTGTATCCGAATAACGTGCCCGTGATGCCGGTTTTGTTTTCAGGTAAACGGCCGCCGGGGAGGGAAGGGAGTTTACATACGGGTGTGATTATAGGGAAGGACCGGAACACATTGCGAAAGGCTCTGAAGATTTTTACGGGTCGTTTTTTATTATTTTTCGAAGAAGGTTTGACTAGGGATAATGGAGTTGTAGGTGGAGTAGGTGGTGGTGGTGGTAATTTTGATTGTGGCTCTACCATTGCTGGTTAATTATTCCACCTTTTATTTAAGGTTGGAGATTTAGAACCAGCAATGGAAGAATTGCCATTACAGAAAGATTATTAGGGTTGTTTGAATCTGCTAGGATTAGGTTTGTATGGAGGATTAAAAATGAGGTTGATGTAATTTGTGTTTTTGAATGGATTTGATGTTTGAAAAGATTTTTTTTTTTTTTGTAAGTTTTGGTTTCTTTGGCTTGAGTTTACCTTCGCGATCCATTGTATTCGGGACCTGAATTTGTGGAGTTGGATAGAATTATGATTACCCATTTTTCTTTGGATAAAAAATGTAGAGATTTTACGTTATCATATTGGCTATGATGAAAATTCAAAAATTGGTTCAAACCAAAAATTATCTGGAATTTACACTCATCTAAAAGGGTGGTGGAATGTGGTATTTACTTTTGGTAGCTCAATTATTGAAATTGCTAATTTTACTCCCAACTAAATATAAATGCCTGTAAAGGAATTTATACAAATCAGACGAACTTCTAACTATTAAGCCACACGTTATACACACTCCGATTTCAATCTTGATGATACATTTCGTTTATCAAGAGTCAAACTGTATAGATTTTGACCAATATTTTTAAATATTTCTTTTATCATATTAACATAAGAAAAATTGTAACTTACATGATTTTCGTATCACTACTAAGAATTTGCTTAAAACCGTCCGAAAAAACCGACTAAATTCGGCCGGTAATGGCCAATAATCGTTCAAAACGCGATCATTTACGTGTGGTCGGTAATTTAAAGGTCGGTAGAGCATACTGACCAAAGTCGGTCGGAAATTATCGACCAACTTCGATCGGTCTGCTCTACACGACCATCTAACAACTTAATTGAATAATCGACCAATATTGGTCGGAATATTATTTTAATAATTTAATTTTACCAATCAATATTGGTCGGTGTGCCAAATTTAATAATTTTGGTTACCGACCAACTTTGATCGGTAAAGAAAAATAAATTAATCATATAATATTTTAATTACCGATCAACGTTGGTCGATACTAGAAAAAATATATATATTTTAAATAATTAAAATTTAACAGTACCGACCAACGTTGGTCGGTAATCTGGACATGGCAGCCAACTTAACGACCAAAGTTGGTCGGTAATGTTGAATTTCTGGGAATTCAATGTGCACTAACCGATCAACATTGGTTAGTATCTTGCAATTTTTTTTAATTACCGACCAAAAGTCGGTCGGTTTTCTGAGAATAATTTTGGCAAAAAATATCTGTTTTGGTAGTTACACCACATGCCAAATAAAAAAAGCATACCAATACCTCTAATTCACATCAAATAACCCCTAATTCACCACAAACAACCCCTAATTCACCAAAATCCAATCAAACATCCAATTAATACTTTAAAACTAACAAGTTCAATTAAACATCACAATTCAAAACCAATCAAAAACCAAGTAATTACGATAAGTTCAAAAATATTCATTCTAATTCAAAACAAGTTTTATTAGTCTAATTCAAAGTATTGGTCAAGGGGTGTTTTCTACAGCATCACCACTATGTGATAAACTTTCATCTACAAAACGGTAAGAATGGTTTTATGGAGGACGGGAAGAACGATCACGTGGAGGACAGGTAGAACGATCACAGGGAGGACGGGAGGAACGATCACGTGGAGGTCGAGCCTCTGTCGATGACTCACGAGACCGGGGCAACGGAAAAGCTCCAGTAGAAAGGAGAGTTCTGATCTGAGCTTGCATACCAAGGAATTGAGCATCTCTAAGCCTTTCACTTTTCTTGGTCTCTTCTAGCTCGGATGTAAGCCTTGTCACTGTCTCATGCATAGTTAAGAGGTTCTCCCTATTAAGTGTCTCGCCCTGTGAGGAAGTCCCTATTCCTTGCATTACACACCTGTGGCGATCGAAGTTTTTCTCGGGAAGCCCATATACCTTCCCCTTTTTTGGACCGCCAACAACCTCCAACCATATTCTTTCAGCATCATCATCCGAAAGTTGGGTTGGCTCGCCCGATTCACCACCTGGCTGACTATGAATGAAGTCCTCCACAGAACTTTGGTAGCGATCCTACGTTATTTTAAATTAAATTAGTATATAAAAATCTTATAAAAGTAAATTATAACACTTAAGGAAAATTAAAAGCTTACGTATGTAGTTTCTGCCCAGTCCTCGACCCACCTATCTGCATTCCCCTCTTTCTTCTTCTTTAAAATATGCGTCTCCTTGAATAACTCATCTTGGTGCATTGGACGCCCATACTTCTTTTCCTGAAAATAAATAAATTTGGTTAATAAATAGAATTGATATACTTAGAAAAGTAAAGACGTAATAATTTAAGCAATTACCAATCTTTTTCTTATTATCCCGATGCTGATAGCACTCTGTATCGACCCGACCGGTCGTTTCGAGCATTTGCACTTTGCTCGGTAGTTTTAGGGCATGAGTAGCTCCGTATGATGTATTATGGCTTATGTGAATCGTCGGTTTTGGTTTTCAGGTTATTCAAAATCGATTTGGAAGAATAAATTTCATGATTTAAGCTTTAAGTTGGAAGAGTTGACCAACTTTAATTTTTATGAATTTAACCCCGGAACGAAGTTTTGAGGGCTTCGTTAGGTCCGGATGGTGATTTTGGACATGGGCGTGCGCCCAGCTTTTCATTTGGATATTTCTATAAGGATTCGGTGCTATTAGCGAAAGTTGGAAATTTGAAGGTTTGGAAAGTTTATAAGTTTGACCGAGAATTGACTTTGTGGATATCGGATTCGGATTGTGGTTCTGGGAATTAGAATAGCTTTATTATGTTATTTGGAACTTGTGTGCAAAATTTGAGTTTATTCCGAGTTGATTTGATATGTTTCGGCGCGCGTTTTGAAAGTTGAAAGTTCAAGAGTTTATTAAGTTCGATTTGAGGTGCAATTGGTCGTTTCGATGTTGTTATGCGTGATTTGAGGCCTCGAGTAGGTCCATGTTATGTTATGGGACTTGTTGGTATATTTGGACGGGTTTCCGAGGGGCTAGGTGAGTTTCCGACGAGGTTCGGATCATTTTGTCGCATATTGAATTCTTACTAAGCTGCTGGTTCTAGTGTTCTGCACCTGTGACTGGTTTTGTGCAGGTGCGATGGCTGCATAAGCGAGCCCATGCGTGCAGAAGCGAGAATGCACTGCTGGGCAGGAGTTCGCAAATGCGGAGGAATTTGTGCAGAAGCATGACCGCAGATGCGGTTCTGAGCGTCGCAGAAGCGGCCACTGGTGGATCCATCAACTATTCTATAGCAGCGTAAAAGAAACTAAGCAAATACACAGAAAATATAAATCATACAGGTGGAAAGACATTAAGCAAGCCGAGACTCAAGAATAAAGTCTATAGAAGATTAAATATTTGAAAATATAAATTTAAAATTCAATACATTGTAGTTTGCTATTCATAATCGCTAGAATAACTTGTGTCTTGCTAGTGAATATGCTGAAAATAATTTAGTTTCAATAGGAGTAGTATAATAGGTTTGGGAATTAGGATTTTGGGTTTAATTAATTGTTGGTTTGTAACAGTTTTTATAATTTCAAGGCACAAGAAAAAATTTAATGCATTATTATTTTTAATATTAATATATAAATATATTTTTTCCATAAAAATTTATTCGGTACAGTTCGGTATTTTTTCGGTTTATTTTCATAAAATAAAAAATCTACCCTAATTATCAGTACTGTTATAGATTTATATAAAAACCTACGATTTTATTAAAAGAAACCTAAAAATTATTTCGGTTCGGTACGGTTCGGTCGGTTTAGCTGGTTTTTAAACCTCTATTGCCACCCCTAATCAACGTGTACCCAGTAAGTATCTAGCCTAACCCCGGAGGAGTAGTAATGAGGGGTCGACATCGACACTCACTAGTGGTCCAATAACATCAGGTACAGTAAAGAGGTAAGTAAATATGAGGTAGAGTAAATAAATGAGATAAACAAGTATAAATTGCGTGGTACAAATCACCCCTCTTTATGAGGAACTCAAGCTCTCCACTAGAAATTCCCTCCTTAACCGGAGCATATATATAGATATTGTGGATCTCATCAGATAGGTTGTCATAACTCAAATCGGGAAAACTCACACATACACTGGCTTCTTGCCAAATGTTATGCATGATTCCATGAGGAAATGATATAGGAAATGCTGAGGCGTACGACCCGATCCAACATAAATATTTAAACTGTGCACTGCCGAGGGTCGAATGGCATGAACCATAGATGCATCTATTAAACTGCCGAGGCGAATGGCCCGCTCCCATGAGAGTGTGATACATAAATCCTGCCGAGGCGATCAGCCCGATACCATAAGAGTGAAATACATAATCCTGTCGAGGCGAACGACCCAATCCCATTAGAGTAAGAAGTTTTGACGGGTCCTTGACCTCACTCACGAATAATTTTCTAGGTTTCTTTCAAAATCCTACAATTTCTATCAATTTTCATGCTTGAATCCATGTAAAAACCATGTATTTAATTCACATTGTGAATAAATCACTTACCACATTATAGTTGATGAAGATGGAACTCCAAAAGTGCTCCAAAATCGGCTCCCATGGACGAAATGAAGTGAAAATGAGCCAAACCCCCGATTTAAAGAGAGCACACTGCCCAACGTTCATCGCACCTACGGTGACCTGACCGCTTCTGCGGCTCCGCAGGCGCGGTCCAAATTCTACTCCTGCGGTCCTCACTGCCCAGCCAAGAACTCGCACCTGCGGAAGTCCTTTCGCTTCTGCGGGTATCGCAGGTGCGACATGCTCTCACACATCTACGAACATTTACGCACCAGCGGCAGATGCCTCGCTCATGCGCACTCGCAGGTGCGCTTCTCCAGTCCGCTTCTGCGGCTCCCCCAGCTCCAGTCCATTCTCGCTTTTGCGAGCAATTCGCCGCACCCGTGATCTAGCACCTGCGGCCAAAGTTACGCAGGTGCGATTACACCAGAAGCATTAAGCTTCAGAAATTCTTAAGTCTAAAAATTGATCCGTTAACCTTCTGGAATCCACCCGAGGCCCTCGGGAACTCAACCAATTATTCCAACAAGTCCTAAAACACAATACGGACTTAGTCGAGCCTTCAAATCACGCCAAACAATATTGAAATCATGAATCGCACCCCAATTCAAGCTTAATGAACTTTAGAACTTGAAACTTCTACATTCGATGCCAATACCTTTCAAATCACGTCCGATTAACCTCAAATTTTACACACAAGTCACATTCGACATCACGGACCTACTCCAGCTTCTGGAATCAGAATCCGACCCCGATATCACAAAGTCCACTCCTGGTAACTCTTTTCAAAAACCTTCAAATTTCTAACTTTCGCCGAATGACTCTGAAATGACCTATGGACCTCCAAATCCACTTTCGGATGCGCTCCCAATACCAGAATCACCATACGGAGCAATTCCCAGACTCGGAATCCCAAACGGACATCGATAACATAGAAATATGCCTCAACCCAAATTTTATGAAATTCTTCCAAAATGCCAACTTTCACAATAAGCGCCGAAACGCTCCCGGGTCATCCAAAAAACCTGATCCGAACATACGCCCAAGTCCAAAATCATCATACGAACCTGTTGGAACCTTCAAATCATAATTCCGAGGTCGTTTACTCCAAAATCTCACTTTAGTCAATTCCTCTAACTTAAGGCTTCCGAAATTAGAATTTTCATTCCAAATCAACTCTGAACTTCCCGAAATTAAATTCTGACCACGCGTACAAGTCATAATACCTAAAGTGAAGCTACTCAAGGCCCTAAACCGCCGAATGACGTGCTAAACCTCAGAACGACTGGTCGAGTCGTTACATTCTCTCCCACTGAAACATACGTTCATCCTCGAACGTGCTAAGAACTGCTCTGGAGTTGTCCGAAATCACTATTCAATAACTCGTGCACCTATCCGTGCCACCACAAACCAGTTGGGCACATTAGCTCGAGTCCAATCTGAAGAGCTTCCCCTTTATTTAGTCAAGTCTTAGAGTCAAATTCCAACATCCAAAATTCTCCACCAGGCCTGTTTCCAACATACGAACACCGTATCAATCACTACACACTGCACCAAACATGATTGTATACCCTTACTAAATTCTTACCATGCATCGCACAACTCATTTTCCCAAGGAAATCTTTCCAAATCACAACAACTAAAATTTCCACTGACCGAAGCTCGTAGTGTACCTCACGACCAATTAAGCCTTGCTTTAACTCTAGCAATACTGCCACGACAGAGAAGACATGTAGAACTCATAACCACCTGCCGAATCATAATTTGTGGAGTCTCTCCTACTGACAAGAACCTATATTTACTCTTTAATATGCTTCATATAAATCTAATCGCACTGATACCAGGTCCAATAATCTCGTCTCACCCCAGTGCAAGTTTCTCAAGCAATAAGCCACCTCAGACACTGCAAAAGCCTCATATGACGCCACAATGTGCTAACAAGCTACATACTTGAATGCGATACATAAGGAAAACGAACTCTGGAAAGAACTACTCAACCCACGTGACTAATTAGACGACCAAAAGGATGTTATGAACCTTCCTCAGAAATGAGAAACAAAACACACAAGAATAGATATGGGGAAATGTACTCAACATCACACTGTTGTGGCGTGCAACTCGATCCACACATGATACCGTTGCGGCGTGCAACCCGATCCAACCATGATACCCGTGGAGGCGTGCCACCCGATCCAAACAACATATCCGTGGCGGCGCGCCACCCGATCCAACCATATACCTGTGGCAGCGTGCCACCCGATCCACACATAATAATCTAAAGAAAACACACATCGAGCCGTAACGCTTATGCTCACGAAATGCCCGAATATCAACCATAAGCACGCCAAGTGCATAATACAAATCCTGGGGAGACGGGTAGCGTCATCTGCTATAAAACTCAAGCACAACTAAGGTGCGATATATGATCTGCATCTTGAGAGCCATCCTGCTCACATAATACCACAAACTATACGGTATCTCAATAAGAGTGCGAATAATCAAACTATCTCACAACCCACATGGCATAATAGAGTATTATATGAAATAGCTGACGGCAGAAATAACATCCAAGGCCCGAAGACCCCTCCGAAAATAACGCTATGCTGAAATGAACACATCCGGCCTGATATAGAGCCCGCATTCACATCTAGATCCATCCACGGACCTTAAAACGATCCTGATTGTACCGCACTGGGCTAATAAGCTTTCAAGGACAGACAATGACATATTCACGACACATTAGAACAACCGTCAAATCTGAAACAAACTCACATGGTCCACAACCCAAGGAATAGAATGCCTCTCGGCATAAACTCTGGCACTTGCGATATACCACGGCCTCCACATTTTGCCTTAATCTTTAACAATCAAGTGACTGACATGTCACACTTATACAAATCTCCCCGTGGGGCATGCTCTCACGACCATTCCACTCAGGTAGCAAGGTCTGCACATCCATACCAGCAGTCGTTCTAGTTCTGTAGAGTGAGTCAAAAATCTGCAAGTCAATACACAAAGCCTCTTCCACATGACACCGATCTCAAGTGATGCTAAAGACAATACCAACTTACTCTAAACATTTGAATTCTTCCCTGCTCATCCGAGCTCTTGACATTCTTGTCGACATCAACTGCAACCTTGATCCTCAACTTCCAATTTATTCTCAACTTGCCTTAGAAACAATAATAGTTCCATTCATTAACGTAACGAAACCCAACAACACTCATCCCGAGTGACCCAATCCACGAGACCACATTGTCTCAATACCCATGAACCATCTCATGTTCTCCTTAAGCGGTCAATAGCATCGCCAACTCGTACACCTATTCTGCAAGACCTTCCGTGAATCCGGAGCTACTTATTCCCTTCCTCCAGTACTGCACCGCATACCCAATGATAACATAGAACATTCCAAGTCCTTAGGCACTGCACTCAAATTCTTGAACCGACCAGGACCACAGTTGAGAGTCACCCACTCTGTGTTGGTCCCGAGTATAAGCCAAACTCTAGCGCTTTGCCAACACGTGAACATCCTATCAAAGAAGCACCCAACTGAATTCTTTTCCCTTGTACATTACTTCAACTAGAAGCAGAAACTCTGATCTTCTCAAAACTGAACATGAACCGATAAGGCCCAAGTATAGCACACATTTCTCCAATACTTTGCTCAAATTACCACTGATGTTTTCTTTCCTTATTCATAATAACCCACTAATTTGCCGATAACCAGAAACCTCACAAGTAGGCAACCATGCAATCCAATCATAGACGGTGGGGCTCTCCCACTTAGCTTGAAGCTACAATTGCATAACCTCAAAACCCACAATATTCCTCCTTCCTCATAGACATGAGCCTGCACAATCGACCTACCAAATTTCTCGAAATCCTCCTGTTAAGCATTTTGTGAACATTTTGAATCACTAGCCACATTCACATATTCGACATCTTACTGGATAGCTAGTAGAATTCTTCGTAGAAGCTCCGTCAACACCACGAAATCAGTAAACCATCCTGATCCCATGCTCATTCACCATCTGTACAAGTCTTTTCACTCCCCATTGACATCAACGAAAGGTGGGATAATACATTTTCAAATCCGAAGTCATGTTGCATCCCTCTTCATATCAAGCAACTCCTTTCTGTCGCATCCAATTTTCCTTAGTATAGCAGCCAATATTCCAAATTAGTCCGTAGACGCAGTCACTGTCCACCATAAATCCCAAATCACTCTAAACTTTTCCCAAGGTGTGTAGCTATCCTACCACAGAACCCATATGATACTCTGCCACTCTCCCACTTTGGTCAAACCCTCTCCTTTAAGCAACTACTCGAATTCCGCTTCTCACACTTGGCCTTCTAGAAATTTAACCACGACGAGACACCTTCCACATGTCCTTCCTCATCCTCCGTTGCCCAGTTGTTGCCTTAAATCAAAATCCGTCTCTGTAGCACTTGAACCAATAGATCGCTACCAACTTTAAATCCACTCTGAAGATCATACTTCTCAAACCATCAATACTAGGAACACTGCTTCGATCCTGAACCACTGCACACACGATTTCTAACAGCCGCTTCCCCGACACTATTCCACAATACCCTGCCCCAAAGGTGAATTGAAGAAGACCATAACATCGGTGAACTTTAACGCGTTTAACAAGGGCGATGACACCACATCACAATTGAGAACTCTACCACGCTCGAAAATATCAAGCCCCATCACTCCATCAACCCCAAACCTAAACAATCATAGTACGATTACCTTTCCTTTGCTGGGATAAAATACTGAACCTCTACATTATGTGCTGAGAAATCCTCCTTTCAAGTCATTCACTGCCTCAACGCATAGACAGACATCCTACCATTACACAAACACGATGCGATAACAATGAACAAATCATCATAACAATCAATGCCAAATCTCAAAACCATAAGAAATACTGATGCTGAGCTGAAATGACAAGATGACCTTCCGCAAGGCGACGGTAGTAGCCCAATCAAACACACAGGCAGAGACATCCTGCTCCACCTCTATAGTACCATGACAATTCCTCGATTCCCAATCTATAACAAGCGCTTCACGTCGTATAAGATTGAATAGGAAAGAAATAAAGGTACAAGCCTCAAAAGAATCAATTCACACGATGAGCAATCAAGAAGGGAAGTGCTCCTAACAGCCTTATAGCCTCTTGAAGATAAGTACAGACATCTTCGTACTGATCTGCAAGACTCTACTAGACTCGCTCATGACTCTTGAGACCTAAGTGAACCTAGCGCTCTGATACCATATTGTCACGACACAAAATCCATTAAAGGTCATGATGGCGCCGGACACCGCCGCCAGGTAAGCCAAAAATAAATACTTGATTTGGTTCTCATTTTAATATTTTTGAAATCATATTTTCCTTCGATTAAATAGTAAGAGATGGAATTTACAGTGTAAATAATAATATTCTTAACAATTTCAATACATAACAACCCATAATCACCCTAAAACCCGGTGACACAAGTGCATGAGCATCAACTAGGAATGTAAAATAAAATACAACATATGTCCGGAATAAAAAATTGGACAGGAGAAATATAAATACTCTCAAGGAAACTCTACCGGCTGCGGGTCATAATATGAATGCAGCTCACGTAAGTCCCCACATGCATACACGCCTCTGCTCTCACAAAGCCACTAGTCACATATGTACCTGCACAAAAATGTGCAGCAAGTGTAGTATGAGTACGTAATCAACATGTACCTTGTAAGTATCTAGCCTAACCCTGGTAGAGTAGTGACGATGGGTCGACATCGACACTCACTAGGCGTCCAATAACATCAGGTACAGTAAAGAGGTAAGTAAATATGAAGCAGAGTAAATAAATAAGGTAACATGTAATAAATCACGTGGTACAAATCTCCCCTCTTTACAAGGAACTCAAGCCCTCCACTAGAAATTCCCTCCTTAACCAGAGCATATATATAGATATAGTGGATCTCATAAGATAGATTGTCATAACTCAAATCGAGACAACTCACAGATATACTGGCTTCTTGCCAAATATTACGCACGAATCAATGAGGAATATGATATAGGAAATGCCGACGCGTACGGCCTGATCCAACATAAATATTTAAATCGTGCACTGCCGAGGGTCTAACGACACGAACTATAGATGCATCTATTAAACTGCCGAGGTGAACGGCCCACTCCCATGAGAGTATGGCACATAAATCCTGCCGAGGCGATCAGCCCGATCCCATAAGAGTGAATTACATAATCCTGCCGAGGCGAACGGCCCGATCCCATTAGAATAAGAAGCTTTGACAGGTCCTTGACCCCACTCACGAATAAACATGTGAGTTGTAATTTCTTTTAAAAAAACCTTTCAATGAAGTATATATATCACGAAAACATGCCATAAGAGGAGTAAGGTTATTCGGTGACTAATCATGAACTTGTGAAGTCTCTACAATAGAAAGTCTAGTCTCAAGTAGAAATGTAAAACATAGGAATTTAATAGGCGAGAGAATGCTCAAATAGTGCAGCTACATCATGATGTGAACTTAAGCCTACCCGGACAATAACATGAATGTAGCTACATACGGTCTCTCGTCACCCCATGCATACGTAGCCCCCATAACAAGTAGCACACATTAATATACAACACCTAAGGGTATTTTCCCCCTCATAGAGTTAGACATGAGACTTACCTCGCTCCGAAATTTCATAACCGGCTCCAAAGCCTCTCTAACACCTCAAACCGATGCTCGTCGCTACAAACCTAGTCCAATAAGATGCAACCCAATCAAAATATACTCTAATACTCATAATTAATCAATTTATAATAATTTCCAACTCCGCTCGAAGAATTGATAAATCAACCCTCGGGCCCAAGTGCCCTGATTCCGAAAATGTTTGAAGATAACCATTACCCATAAGCTCACAAACTCAAATATATGATTTATTTCCAATTCCATGCCCAAATTCGTGGTCAACATCCCAAAATATAAATTTCTAGGTTTCTTTCAAAATCCCACAATTTCTATCAATTTTCATGCTTGAATCTATGTAAAACCATGTATTTAACCCACATCGTGAAGAAATCACTTACCCCATTATAGTTGATGAATATGGAACTCCAAAAGTGCTCCACAATTGGCTCCCATGGACGAAATGAAGTGAAAATGAGCCAAACCCCGATTTAAAGAGAGCACACTGCCCAACATTCATTGCACCTGCGGTGACCTGACCGCTTCTGCGGCTCTGCAGGTGCGGTCCAAATTCCGCTCCTACGGTCCTCATTTCCCAGCCAAGAACTCGCACATGCGGAAGTCCTTTCGCTTCTACGGGCATCGCAAATGCGACCTGCTCTCGCGCATCTGCGCACATTTACGCACCAGCGACAGATGCCTCGCCCATGCGCACTCGCAGGTGCGCTTTTCCAGTCTGCTTCTGCGGCCCCCCAGCTCCAGTCCATTCTCACTTCTGCGAGTAATTAGCCGCACCCACGATCTCACACATGCGGTCAAAGTTACGCAGGTGCGATTATACCAGAAGCATTAAGCTTTAGAAATTCTTAAGTCTAAAAGTCGATCCGTTAACCTTCCAGAATCCACCCGAGGCCCTCGGGACCCCAACCAATTATACCAACAAGTCCTAAAACACAATATAGACTTAGTCGAGCCTTCAAATCACGCCAAACAATATCGAAATCATGAATCGTACCACAATTCAAGCTTAACGAACTTTAGAACTTCAAACTTCTACATTCGATGCCTAAACCTTTCCTATCACGTCCGATTGACCTTAAATTTTGCACACAAGTCACATTCGACATTACAGACCTACTCCAGCTTCTAGAATCAGAATCTGACCCCGATATCACAAAGTTCACTCCCGGTCAAACTTTCCAAAAACCTTCAAATTTCTAACTTTCGCCGAATGACCCCGAAGTGACATACAGACCTCCAAATCCACTTTCGGACGCGCTCCCAACACCAGAATCACCATACAGATCTATTCACAGACTCGAAATCCCAAACGGACATCGATAACATTGAAATATGCCTCAACCCAAATTTTATGAAATTCTTCCAAAATGCCAACTTCCACAATAGGCGCTGAAACGCTCCCGGGTCATCCAAAACCCGATCTGGACATACGCCCAAGTCCAAAATCATCATACGAGCTTGTTGGAATCTTCAAATCTCGATTCCGAGGTTGTTTACTCAAAAATCACACTTTAGTCAATTCCTCCAACTTAAGGCTTCCGAAATTAGAATTTGCTTTCCAAATCAACTCTGAACTTCCCGAAATTAAATTCCGACCACGCGTACAAGTCATAATAACTGAAGTGAAGCTTCTCAAGTCCTTAAACCACCGAATGACACGCTAAAGCTCAAAATGATTGGTTGGGTCGTTACATTCGAGGTGCGGGCCTGAGGTTTTGGCTTTTGGGGTGATTTTGGGCTTTTGATTAAAGATTCGACCCTTATCGATTGGGTTTGTTTACTTTGGCATTAATTGATGTATTCGAGGTGATTTTGTCTAGTTTTGAGCCGTTCGAAGGTCAGTGCGCGCGGGTTGGCATTTTTGGAGTATCGCTTGGTTTGCTCGATATTGGATTTGGCTTGTTCAAGGTAAGTAACATTTCTAAACTTGGAGCTAAGGGTATGAACCCTGGTTATATATGTTATGTGATTTTTTTGGAAGTGACACGCATGCTAGGTGACGGGTGTGTGGGTGTGTACTATAGAAATTGAGAAACGATGTGACTCATGTTAAAAATCATGCTTAGGCAAATGCTGGTATTGTTGGGACCCAGTGAGGTCATTCCTGCTGTCGAATTATATGTTTAAATTATAATTTCGTTGTCAGTCATGTTCATTCATTGCATATCATATCTCAATATCTGTTGCTACTTATTGATACATTATATCAAAATTTTGGGCTAGTATTGTGATCTTGAGAGACTGGAGAGATTGACCTGGATTTGGCTTATTATAGCACTTGGGCTGAAGGAGCCCCTCCGGAGTTTGCACACCCACAGTGAGCGCAATTGATATTATATTGAGGGGTGGATCTTCCCTAGGCATGGATCTTGCCTAATTATTTATATTGACGGTGGCAATATCCATGCCTAGGGAAGATCCATCCCTCAATATAAATATAAATATATATATATATATATATATATATATATATATATGGGATGAATCTTCCCTGGGTTGGATTGGCCATATACAATACTAAGTGACTGTGCGTGAGTTGTCATTTATATTTGGGCTGAATCTACCCTTTACAGTGCCGAGTGACTGAGCGTGCGGAATACTGAGCGTGATGAGTGAAAAATGTGAGACAATGAGATTGGGTACTCTGAGAGTGTGAGTACATGAGTTCATCACTGTGCATTGCGTTAGACATGCATACTTGATATGTAGGCATAAAGAAGTATTTTTCCTCATTCCATATGATAATGGAATTTCTTATCTGTTGTTAAAGTTTTTAAGAAAAATCACAGATTTCAGACTTACTCAGATTTTCGGTGATTTCGGCAAAAGATTTGAGTTTTACTGTTATACTTGAAAAGAAAATGTTTATTTTTCGGAATTGTATGCGAGCTTAGCATTTATTTATTGAGTTATTTATTATACCATCTTTATTATATTGTTATGATCTGTTGCTGGTTATTGGAGTTGGACTCTGATCTTTGTCCCAGATCGTCACTACTTTCAATCTAAGGTTAGGTTTGTTACTTAATGAGTACATGGGGTCAGTTGTACTCATACTACACTTCTGCATTTTGCGTGCAGATTTTGGAGCTGATGTGCTGTGTATGACGGAAGCTAACATTAAAGACGTACCTTTGTTCCAGTTACAGCTACCTCTTGTTCATGGTAGCCCTAGACTTACGAAAATCTGTTTATGTACATTCGGGCAGATGATGTATTTATTGCATACTAGCTTTGTAAACTCTAAATCTTAGAAGCTCATGATTTATACTACCAGTCCTTGGGAATTCTTGTATAATAGTTTAGCTGTATTATCATTTCTTCTCTTAATAAATATCATTTGAACTAGTTTGTTGTTAACTGGCATATCTAGCGGGTTGGGTTAGGTTCTATCACAGCTAGATGGATTTTGGGTCGTGACACACTCCTAGTGTGCAAGGAGCCTCCCTTCCCGGATGAGCGAGCTTTATTTGCTAGTTTGCTCTTCTTTAAAAAGTCCTCGGTCTGCCATTGCCTTAACAAATCATCCCATAAATGTTGCAGACACCAGTCAGGCCTCATGTTCTTCTTTCTACCATCCGAGAAATGATCCGACAATCTCTTGCGGGCTTTATGATGAAAATTTACATCTACTTCCTCGTTATAGCGGTCTTCCCATACACACTTACTCTACATTTCAAAAGTTAAATATTAGATAGAAATATCATAATATAAATTATTAAACTACTTAAAAGAATGTTTATACCTTAAACTGATTGGAAATTTGCTCTTTCAGCGAGTATAGGAAGTCACTCCAAGTCGCATAGGGGCCATCATAAAGCTTTCTGATCGCATTGGTGATTATCTTCGTAGTCTGCTTGCCCAGTTTGAACCTGCAATTCAACAATAAAAACACATAAAATATTAGTAAACAATTATAAAATAGTAAACGCAAAAATAACAAATAACTCTTACCCGTTACCCTCAAGGACTATGATGATCCTTCCATAGCGATCATAATGCACTACCTCTGGATCATCATCATCAACATGTGTATCAGAGGCATGTGTAGATGGTGTAGATGGGGGCTCAGAGCTACAGTCTCGCAGGAGAAGTCCTAAAATGGATGGAGTAGATGATGAAGATGGCAGCGATCTATATGGATGCGACATAGCTGGATGCGATCCATGTGGCTGTGACCCATATGGTTGTGATATGGATGGTTGTGATCCATGTGGCTGTGATATGCAGGGATGCAATCCACGTGGTTGTGATGCAGATAGCTGCGATCCAGGTGGATGTGATGCAGATGGCTATGATCCAGGTGGATGTGAGGCAGTTGGACTGTATGTCGGACGTATAGTTCTATGACCCTGTGATGGAAGATCCGATGTCTGGATGAAGGTATAGGAACGGTGATGCTGTGGCAGCTCAGTATAGCCGTGGGGTAGAGGATAAGACATAGGCATCTCTGAAGAGGGTGAAGATGAGGGAGTAGTATTATCCCCAGATTCTACCCTCCTCTTTCCCTTCCTAGTCTTTTCTCGACCCCGAGAACTAGTAGGGTCATTGTTACCTTGACCCTTGCCTGCCATCTGCATAATATAATACATATTTAGAATGAAACTTATAAGATACTAGTTATAACACGAGAATTCTTTAAAAACCAACTTTTTAATCCTCATCAATGTACTATTCCTCGTCCGAGAATTCTTCGTCCTCACTTGTTTCAATTTCATCAGTTGATTATTCGCCTTCATTTTCTATAATTGTTACTTCATTTATATTAACAATAACCGAATATATATATAGTGGGAACTTTAGAAGTACATTGTCAGGATAAACTTACAAACTGTTTGAACCACGTATCAAAACTCGTATATACAGCATCATGGCCAAATTGACCCACGAAAGTGACTGTGACACATCAAAAATAATTAGTAGTTGCATCAATATGTAATCACTGTAAATTTACATTTTGATTAATAATAAATCAATACTTACTTAAGAAATAGTTGAACTTCAGGACAATTTAGCAACACATGTATTGTAGCTGACTTGTACTCCATATCACTAAAACTTCTCTTTCTAACATCCTTAGAACCGGCCTGGTTGATTGAAGATGGACATTGCTGGATATAATGGACCGTTAACATATTTGACAATGTGCCCATTGGTTCTATTCCTAGAACATGACACATTACTCTCAAAATAGTAAGAACAAAAATGTGCAGTTTCATTTGCAAGATAGGCTTCACATATAGATCCTTTAATCCTATTCCTCTGCTTAACAAATTATTTGCATTTTCCAATTGTCCTACATAATGTCATGTTATCTAAGAACATTCAAATAAAATAGAATATTATATCAAACTTATAATATTACCTCTCAAAGGGATACATTCATCTGCATTGAACATGCCCTCCAAGTCGTGCCTCGTGTACAAGGTGGATTAGAAGGTGTTCCATCACATCAAAGAAACCACATGAAAATATTTTTTCCATCTTACTAGAAGTTACAGGAATGTTCTGATCGATCCGAAGTAGGTTTTCTTCCCTCAAAGTGGTAGAACACAAGTCTTTGAAAAATAAACTAATCTCTATGATGGGTTTCCAGATTCTTTCAGGCAAATCGCAAAATGCAATAGGCACTAAGGTCTCTATGAAAATATGATAGCCATGACTTTTCAAATGGCTCAACTTACCTACCTCCATATCTACTTTTTTCCCAGATTCGTCACATAACCCTCAAGCATCTTCAATTTCGTAACCCAATCACAAATTTGATGTCTTTCCTCCAATGTGAATGTGTAACTTGCATTAGGCTTGAACACCTTACCATTGTTCGTTGTTTGCAAGTATAATTCAGGTCGCCTGCAATATTTTTGTAAGTTCATTCTAGCCTTCGAGTTATTTTTTATCTTGCCTTTAACATACATTACTGTGTTGAACAAATTGTCAAAATAAGTTTTCTCAATATGCATGACATCAAGGTTGTGTCAGAGAAGATTATCCTTCTAATAAGGAAACTCCCAAAATATACTCTATTTTATCTAATTATGAGCAACACCGTATCCGGGGAATCTTGAAGGTGGAGCCTCAGTAACTTTACTGAAGTTCTGGCCCCTCTCCCAAATTTTCTCACCCGAAAGTATTGGAGATGGCAAATCATATTCCACTTTATTCTTTTTGAATGCATTTTTCATCCTTCTAAACTCATGATCATCATGCAAGAACTGACGGTGACAATTAAACCATGATTGCTTTCAGTCATGTTTCAAATGCTTTACCATTTTCGATGCAGTAAGGACAAGCTAGCTTCCAAGCAGCCATCCACCCAGACAACATTCCATACCCAGAAAAATTGTTAATAGTCCACATAAATTAACATGTAAGTTGAAATTCTTCTTGGTTGATATGTCATATGTTTCAATACTATCATACCATAACTGTTTTAGCTCATCAATCAAAGGTTTCAAATAGACATCAATCAAACTTTTTATATTACGTGGACCGGGGATAATATAATTTAAAAATATATATGGACTAGTCATACACAACTCAGGTGGTAGATTATAAGGTGTAAGAAATACATGTCAGCATGAATATGGTGTCGCAAATATCGAAAAATACATGAAGCCATCCGCACACAAACCTAACCGAATGTTCCTTGGTTCACTAGCATAATTTGGATATGTCTTGTCAAAGTGCGTCCAAGCTTCTCCATCTGAAGGATGACACATAACACCAGGTGGTCTTTTATTTTCAAAGTGTCATCTCATGTGAGGGGCAAAACTCATCGACGCATATAACCTCTTTAACCTAGGTATAAGAGGCAAATAATTCATTGCATTCACATCAACTATATTCCCACTGGAAAGCCTCTTGAAACGAGGCTTTTCACAGAATTTACAACTTTCTAAATTTGCATCATATTTATAATATAACATGCAACCATCTTCACAACAATCAATTCTCATCGACGAAAGTTCTAACTTAGAAACCAATCTCTTTGCCTTATAGAAATCACCAGGTAAGTTGATATTTGGGTCTAGTAATTTACTCATAAGATCAATGAAAGAGTCCATGGCCGCTTGAGAAATATTTCAATCAGATTTGATACTTAGTAATCTAACCGCAACAGACAGCTCAGAGTGCAGACTTCCTTCACGTAGTGGACGACTAGCTTCCTCTAACTGTTCATAAAAATATTTTGTATTATCATTAGGAGTTTGTTTAACATTTTCATTGGGCTCAACCCCGAAGTGCATCCCAAAAGCATCCGCAACCATATCATAAATTCTAGAATCTTGATTCCTATTCTCCACTGACCTACTACTTTCACAAATAACAATGTTATCAAGTATTCCACGGCTACCATCGATCTCTCCATGATTAGTCCGCACAAAGTAATTCTCTATAAACCCCTTATTATAAAGATGGAGCTTCACTTCCTCCAGTTTTTTAAACTTCACACAATCGCACTTGACACAAGGACACCTAATTACTCCTTCAATTTGGTATGATGAAAGTGACACTGCGTGTCTAATAAAGTCATTAACCCCTTCTACAAAATCCTCCCACAATCCCTGCCGATTAGGATAATTCCTATTGTACATCCAAGTACTATGTTCCATCTATACAAATGAAACAAAAATAAATTGAGATATTTCCATAAGTATTAGAACTACTTAATTTATTCTACAATTATAAATTAATTAAATCATTTTTATTTAATTAAGATAATTAATTTTTACTAATTACACAAAAATTAAATTATAGTAAATATAATTAATTAATTATGATTCATTCAATTTAAACATAAACTATAAGTTCACTTCATACCCAAAAAGTTCAACACTTATCCCTAAAAGTTCAATTCATATCCAAAATATTCAACCATTACCCCTAAAAGTTCAACAATACCCTAAACAATTTAATTAACCTCACAAAACATAAGATCTATCCAAAAAGTTCAACACTTACCCCTAAACCAATTCAATTCATACCCTAAAAGTTCAATTCACAAGAACAAACCCCTAAAAACTCAATTCAATTCAAATTTAAGCATTCAATTCCTAACTAAACTACTCAAATCATTCAATTCAATTCAATTTTTACAAGACCTAAACCCTAGATTTTAATAAAATTCAAAGTTAAACAATCAATATAAACAATAATGAACTAATTCATAACTAATTAACAAATATTAAAATTATACAAACAATGTAAGTTCAAATCCAAACTTGGAATTTTTAGGAGGTGGAGGAGGAGGGGCATTAGCGGCAGTAGCAGCGGCAGCGACGATGATGGGGAAGTGGAGACTTGGTGTGGCACGGAGGAGTGGGGAATAGGATTTGTGTGAAGGAGAAGAGAAGGAGTGGCGGAAAGGGGGGCAATGGGTATGAGGGAGAAGAGAGTGAGAGTTAGAAAATTTTGAGAAGAGAAGAAGAGAAATGTCACGACCCGAAATTGCCAACTTCAGACCGTGATGGCGCCTAATATTTCACTTGCTAGGCAAGCCAACGTTAGAATAATATTAGCCATTTTAAAATATTTTTTAATTTATTAATAACAAAGAAATAAATGCGGAAGTAAGGTCTGAAATATAGTGAATAATCCATAAAAATAACGGTTTCTAAATACCATCCAGAATTTGTGTCACAAGTGCACGAGCTTCTAGAATAATACAAATAAGGGCCTAAATAAAATAAAGCTATTTGAAAATAAACACACAGCTAAAGTAAAGTAGACGGGGAATTCATAACTGCAGACGTTATGCAGTTATACCTCAAGTCTCCTCTGAGTAGCTGAAATCCGAGCAAGTCTATGGTACGCCACTGAGACCAACTCCGAAATCTGCACAAGAAGTGCAGAGTATAGTATCAGTACAACCGACCCCATGTGCTGGTAAGTGCTGAGCCTAACCTCGACGAAGTAGTGACTAGGCTAAGGCGGTTCACTTACATTAACTTGTACGCAATATTAGTAACAACAATAAATAATAGAAATAAATCAGGTAACTCATTTATAATAATTGAAGCCAATTCAACAGTCATAACCAATTATCATTTTCATCAATTCTGTTGCAGCGTGCAACCCGCTCTCACAATATATTCACATTCAATTCTATTGCAACGTGCAACCCGCTCTCACAATATATTCACATTCAATTCTGTTGCAGCGTGCAACCCGCTCTCCCAATATATTCCTTTTAATCAAGTCTGTCATATATTTATTTCAATCAAGTATATATATAGACTTTTAAATAAGTCTATATATATATATACACACACACTTCTAAATAAGTCTGTTGCGGCGTGCAATCCGATCCCCCAATATTGACTTTTAAATAAGTCTGTCATATATTTATTTCAATCAAGTATATATATAGACTTTTAAATAAGTTTGTTGCGGCGTGCAACCGATCCCCCAATATTGACTTTTAAGTAAGTCTGTTGCGGCGTGCAACCCGATCCTCCAATATATCCATTTCAATCAATTCTGTTGCGGCGTGTAACCCGCTCCTCCAACATATTCATTTACTAATTCTTATAGAAGAAATTTCCCCGATAAATGCAACAATTAATATAAAATTATAAGTCAACAAGCATACAATAATTATGATTTAATTATGAAACAAATAATGACAAATAACAAGTTACTATGGAAATCAGAGAGAAAATAGGCAGTTTAATATTTAATATGTTAAATGTCAAATAAAAATTAAGACACATAATTCAAATAGCAAGTAACAATTAATGCAAGAATTCAAGGATTAATATTTGACAAGGAATAGGAGAGAAACAATTATTATAACAATTAATTCATGATTTAAAATAATTTATAATTTTTCAAGTAAGTAGGCAAACAATTAATTTAACGACGTATAGACACTCGTCACCTCGCAGATACGTCGTTCACATGCATTTCACATAACAAATAATTTATGAGTTCTATTCTCTCAAGTCAAGGTTAACCACGACATTTACCTCGCTTTGCAAATTCCAATCAATTACTCTACCATAACTTTTCCTTTTAAATTTATCTCCAAAAGCTTCAAATCTATTCACAAACAATTCGATATACTCAATACGAATCATAGGAATTAATTCCATATGAATTTACAAATTTTTCGGATAAAAACTCGAAATTTATTTAAATATTCGACAGTCAGACCCACATCTCAAATCTCAAAAAAACTTATGAAATCCGAACACCCGTCCCGAGATGAGTCCAACCATACAAAATTTATCAAATTCCGATATCAAATGGACCTTCAAATCTTAAATTTTTATTTTTGGAAGATTTTATAAAAATCTAATTTTTCTTCCATAAATTCACGGATTTATGATCTAAATGAGTATGGAATCATGAAATATAATCAATATAGGATAAGTAACACTTATCCCAATGTTTTCTCATGAAAATCGCCCGCGAATCGCCTTACCCGAGCTCAAAAATTGGAAATGGTTGAAAATGGGTCGAAACCCCATTTCCAGAACTTAAGTTCTATTTTTCAGAATTTTATTCATCGCGATCGCAGAAATTCGTTCGCGATCGCGTTGAACAACTTTGCCCAGGTTCATTTTACTCTTCGAGATCGCGGGAATGGCTTCGCGATCGTGAAGCACATTTATGCACATGCTGCCACTTTTCTCTATGCGAACGAGACATCACACACGCGAACGCGAAGCATAACCCCATAGACCTACGCGATCGCGGACTGTTTCATGCGAATGCGAAGAACAAATTTGAGTACCCCAGCTTCTACCTCATTCCTCTTCGCGAACGCGAGGACTCGATCGCGAAGCTTTGCACTTCGACCCTTCGCGAACGCTAATCACAATTGTGCCAATCCAACTTTCCTCTTCGCGATCGCAGGAATGGCTTCGCAATCGCGAAGCATAAAACACCAGATGTCAGCAGAAGCTAAAAAACTAGATTTTTCTAAGTTCAAAATCAACTCCTAGCCTATCCGAATCTCACCCGAGCCCTCGGGGCTCCAAACCAAATATGCACCCAAGCCCTAAAACATCATACGAACTTGCTCGCACAATCAAATAGCCGAAATAACACCTAGAACTACGAATCAGACATCAAATCAAAGGAAGTTTTCAAGAAAACTTTATAACTTATTTTTTCACAATCGGACGTCCGAATCACATCAAATCAACTCCGATTCGCACTAAATTCGGCAGACAAGTCATAAATATTATGATGGACCTATACCGGGCTCCGAAACCAAAATACGAACCCGGTGTCAATAAATCCAATCATCAGTAATTTCTTAAAAATCAATAAGCTATCAAGCTTTTAATTTTTCCATCAAAATTCCATATCTCGGGCTAGGGACCTCGGAATTCGATTTCGGGCACACGCCCAAGTCCCAAATCACGATACGAATCTACCGGAATTGTCAAAACACTGAACCGAGTCTGTTTGCTCAAAATGTTGACCAAAGTCAACTCAGTTGAGTTTTAAAGCTCTATTTCATATTTTAATCTATTTTTCACATAAAAACTTTTTAAAACATTATACGGACTGCGCACGCAAGTCGAGAAATGATAAATGGTGCTTTTGAGGTCTTAGAACACAGAATTACTTATTAAATTTAAAGATGACATTTTGGGTCATCACATTCTCCACTTCTAAAACAAATGTTCGTCCTTGAACAGAGTTAGAAAAAAAGTACCCGAGCTGGTGAATAAGTGTGGATATTTACTCCGCATGTCTGAATCGGTCCCAGGTAGATGCCTCTACCGGATGACCTCTCCATTGCACCCAAACTGAAGGATAACTCTTAGACCTCAACTCCCGGACCTGCCGGGCTAGAATAGCCACCGGCTCCTCCTCGTAAGTCAAATCCTTGTCCAGTTGGACTGTGCTGAAATCTAACACATGGGACGGATCACTATGATATTTTCGGAGCATAGACACATGGAACACCGAATAAACCGCTGATAAACTAGGTGGTAATGCAAGCATGTAGGCTACTTCACCCACCCTTTCAAGAATTTCAAAGGGTTCGATATACCTAGGGCTCAACTAGCCCTTCTTTCCGAACCTCATTACACCTTTCATAGGTGAAACCCGGAGAAATATTCTTTCTTCAACCATGAATGCAATATCACAAACTTTACAGTCGGCATAACTCTTTTGCCTAGACTGAGCTATGCGAAGTTGTCACGACCCGAAATTTCCCACCGACGGGACCGTGATGGTGCCTAACATTTCACTTGCTAGGCAAGCCAACGTTAGAGAATCATTAAACCAATTCCTTATTCCCATTCAGTAGTTAACAATAATTAACTAAGATGAAATATAATAAGTACGTAATATCTTAAAACTGTATTAATTACTACCACCCGGATCTGAAGTCACAATTTACGAGCATTCTAGAATTTACTACAAGTAATAGTCTGAAAGAAATACAACTATCTGAATGAAAGAAACAATAGAACATAAAAGATAGATGGGAACTTCAAGGTCGGTGAACACCGATAGATCTACCTTGAATCTCCGGACAGCGGACCGATAGCAAAATCTCGATCAACCCGAGCCGGTATCAGAATCTGCACAGAAAGTGCAGAGTGCAGTATCAGTACAACCGACCACATGTACTGGTAAGTGTCGAGCCTAACCTCGACAAAGTAGTGACGAGACTAAGGCAAGGCACCTACAAATCAACCTGTACAATTTAACGGTGTATATACAAATAACAGAAATGAAGAACTAAACAAGAAATGTCGGGAGGGGAACCTACTGAGGGGAATACAAGATAAAGAGCTATAACAGATGATCACTGGAGCAGTCAATATACCATGAATCAACAGGAATAGTGAATACAGTAAGGAAAATTACACGGCATCACCCTTTGTGCTTTTACTCTCAATCTCACCATAAAATTAATAGAAACGACACGGCATCACCCTTCGTGCATTAACTCTCATATCATGGCACGACATCACCCTTCGTGCATTAACACTCACAATATGGCACGACATCACCCTTCGTGCCTTAACACTCACAATATGGCACGGCATCACCCTTCCTGCATTAACACTCTCCCATACCATAATGCAATGCATAAATAACTACAGGGAGATCGAATAACAAATACAAACCTTACTTCAACATTTGGTTCCATAATATCAATCTTAACTTTGAAATAAAAACTCAATTGTCACCAGAAAATTCGTAAACATGATAAGAACGATAAATTGAACAACACTAGTATAACACGTAGCAATTAGGCATAGGAATGAGACAATATAAGAAAAACATAGAAACATGGAAAACAGGTAAATTGGCGGCGCGTAACTACTCGTCACCTCACATATACGCCACTAACATGGATTTCACTTAGCAAGTAATCTAAGGTTCCTAATTTCCTCAAGTCAGGGTTAGACACAACACTTACCTCGCTCCAAATGCCACTTAATTCTCAATCACAGCTTTTCCTTTAGACTTCACTTCCAAACCACTCGTATCTATTAAAAAATGACTCAATAATATCAAATATTGCTAAAGAAATCAATTATATTGCATAAATTAATTTTTTCAAATTTTCCTCCAAAAAGTCAAAAAATCGACCCCCGGCCCCGCTTGGTCAAAACCCGAGGTTCGGACTAAAATCCATTTACCCATTCATCCCCGAGCCCGAATATATAATTGGTTTTGGAATCTGACCTCAAATTGAGGTCTAAATCCCCAAATTCCCAAAATCCATAGTTTCTACCCTAACCCCTAATTCTACCATGAAAACTCTAGATTTTAGCTTCAAAATTCAAGAAATGTAATGGGTAATTGAAAGAAAATGGTTTAGAATCACTTACCAACACTTTGGGGAAGAAATAAATCTTGAAAAATCGCCTCACACCGTTTGGTTTTTGAGAAAAATGAATTTTTGGCTAAATCCTGTGTTTGGATGCTGTTAAGTGCTGGGCGACAGTGTTCATCGCGTTCGCGAGAGCACTGTCGCGTTCGCGAAGAGTATAGGCTGCCATGCCTTCACATTCGCGAGACAGTGCTTGCGTTCGTGTAAGCTACGCTTCCCTGGTCTTCGCGTTTGCGAGACAGTGTTCGTGTTCGCGATGAAGAAAAGGCTGACTCCCCTCCCCAGTGCCTAACACTACGAGGTCGCGATGGGCTTGCCGCGTTCGCAAAGGGTAACGGCCCCCGTCGCTTTGCGTTCGCGACCAAGCCTTCGCGTTCGCGAAGAAGAAATCCCTGCCTCATCTGTTTACTCTTCACGTTCGCGAGAGGACCTTCGCGAACGCGAAGAAGGACATGCTAGAACCCAGACTCTGCAGAAAAAAACCAGATTTCCAAAGTCTAAAACATCCCGTGGCCTATCCGAAACTCACCCGAGCCCTCGGGGCTCTAAACCAAACATGCACACAAGTCTAAAAACATTATACGGACTTGCTCGCGCGATCAAATAGCCAAAATAACACCTAGAACTACGAATTTAGCACCAAATCAAATGAAATTCTCAAAAACACTTTAAAATTTCTATTTTCTCAACTAGACGTCCGAATCACGTCAATCCGTTTCTCACCAAATTTCACAGATAGGTCTTAAATATCATAATGAACCTGTAGCGGACTCTGGAACCAAAATACGGACCCGGTACTAACAATGCCAAATATCAATCAATTCTTAAAAACAAATAATTTTCAAACTTTTAATTTTCATCAAAAATTCATAACTCAAGTTAGGGACCTTCGAATTCGATTCAGGGCATACACACAGGTCCCAAAATTCGATACGGACCTATCGGGATCGGCAAAGCACGGATCCGGACCCGTTTACCAAAAATGTTGATCGAAGTCAATTAAAATCAACTTTTAAGGCAAAAATTCTTATTTTCATTAGTTTTCAACATAAAAGCTTTTCGGAAACATGCCCGGACTGCGCACGTAAATCAAGGAGGGTAAAAATGAGATTTTTAAGTTTTAAGAGTGTAGATTCGAGTTCTAAAACAGAAGATGACCTTTTGGGTCATCAGATTCTCCACCTCTAAAACAATCGTTCGTCCTCAAACGGACATAGAAAGGTACCTGGGCTGGTGAAAAGGTTCTATCTACTCCGCATGTTTGACTCGGACTCCCAAGTAGCTACCTCAATAGGCTGACCTCTCCACTGCACTCGAATTGAAGAGTAACTCTTTGATCTCAACTGGCAAACTTGCCGGGCTAGAATTGCCACTGACTCCTCCTCGTAAATCAAATCCTTGTGCAACTGGACAGAGCTAAAATTTAACATATGGGACGGATCGCCGTGATACCTTTGTAGCATGGACACATGGAATATCGGATGAACATCTGCTAAACTAGGTGGAAACGCAAGCCTATAAGCCACATCTCCCACTCTCTCTAGAATCTCAAAAGGTCCGATATACCTAGGGCTCAACTTGCACTTCTTTCCGAACCTCATTACACCCTTCATGGGTGATACCCGAAGTAACACTCTCTCTCCGACCATGATAACATCACAAACTCTACGCTCGGCATAACTCTTCTGCCTGGACTGAGATGTGCGAAGACTATCCTGAATAATCTTGACCTTATCCAAGGCATCTTGTACTAAGTCTGTGCCCAACAACCGAGCCTCTCCCGGTTCGAACCACCCAACTGTCAACCGACACCGCCTACCATATAATGCCTCATAGGGATCCATCTGAATGCTCGACTGGTAGCTGTTATTGTAGGCAAACTCTGCAAGGGGAAAGAACTGATCCCATGATTCTACGAAGTCTATAACACAAGTGCGGAGCATATCTGCATAGTACGCTCGCACTGCCCGTCCGTCTGAGGATGAAATGTTGTGCTCAACTCAACCCGCGTACCCAACTCACGCTGAATTGCCCTCCAACAGTGCGAGGTAAACTGTGTACCTCGATCAAAAATGATAGACACGGGCACCCCGTGAAGACGGACGATCTCACGAATATAAATCTCTGCTAATCGCTCCGAGGAATAGGTAACTGCCATAGGAATAAAGTGCGCAAACTTAGTCAGCCTATCCACAATGACCCAAACTGCATCGAACTTCCTCTGAGTTCGTGGGAGTCCAACAACAAAATCCATAGTGATACGCTCCCACTTCCACTCAGGAATCTCTAAACATTGAAGTAAACCACCAGGTCTCTGATGCTCACACTTTACCTACTGGCAATTTAGGCACCGAGCTATATAGGAAACTATGTCTTTCTTCATCCTCCTCCACCAATAATGCTGCCGCAGGTCCTGGTACATCTTGGCAGCGATCGGGTGAATAAAATACCGAGAACTGTGAGCCTCCTCAAGGATCAACTCACAAAGCCCATCCACATTAGGCACACAAATACGACCATGCATCCTCAAAACTCCATCATCTCCAACAGTAACGTGCTTGGCACCACCGTGCCGTAGTAAATGAGGATTGTCATCCTGCCGATCTCTGATGCGCTCAAACAAAGAAGACCGAGCAACTGTACAAGCAAGAACACGGATGGGCTCAGAAATATCTAACCTCATGAACTGGTTGGCCAAGGCCTGAACATCCAATGCAAGCGGTCTCTCACCAACTGGTATATATGCAAGGCTACCCATACTCACTGACTTTCTACTCAAAGCATCGGCCACCACATTGGCCTTCCCGGGATGATACAATATGGTGATATCATAGTCTTTCAATAGCTCCAGCCACCTCCTTTACCTCAAATTGAGTTCCTTTTGCTTGAACAAATATTGCAAGCTCCGATGATCGGTGAATACCTCACATGGCACACCATAAAGATAGTGCCTCCAAATCTTCAGCGCGTGAACAATGGCTGCCAGCTCTAGATCATGAACATGGTAATTTTTCTCGTGAATCTTTAGCTGCCGTGAAGCATATACAATAACCTTGCCACCCTGCATCAATACCGCACCCAGACCAATATGAGATGCATCACAATATACTGTATAACATCCTAAACCTGTGGGTAACACTAATACCGGTGCCGTGGTCAAAGCAGTCTTGAGCTTCTAAAAGTTCGCTTCACACTCGTCTGACCACCTGAACGGGTCACCCTTCTGGGTCAATCTGGTCAACGGGGCTGCTATGGATGAAAACCCCTCCATAAATCGACGGTAATAGCCTTCCAAACCCAGGAAACTATGGATCTATGTAGCTGATGTGGGTCTAGGCCAGTTCTGAACTGCCTAAATCTTCTTAGGATCCACCTGAATACCCTCTGCTGATATAACGTGACCCAAGAAAGCAACTGAACTCAAACAAAACTCACATTTTGAGAACTTAGCATATAACTGGATGTCTTTCAGAGTCTGAAGAATGATCCGCAGGTGCTGCTCATACTCCTCTCGACTGTGGGAGTAGATCAAGATATCATCAATAAACACAACCAAAAAGGAATCCAACTAGGGTTTGAACCCCCAGTTCATCAAATCCATGAATGCTGCTGGGGCATTTGTCAGCCCAAATGACATCACTAGAAACTCATAATGCCCATACCGAGTCTGAAAAGCTGTCTTAGGAACATCGGATGCTCTAATCCTCAATTGATGGTAGCCAGATCTCAAATCAATCTTTGAAAACACCTTGGCACCTTGAAGCTGTTCAAATAAATCATCAATCCTCGGCAATGGATATTTGTTCTTGATGGTGACTTTGTTCAACTGCCGATAATCTATACACATCCTCATTGATCCATCTTTCTTCTTCACAAACAACATAGGTGTACCCCAGGGCGAGACACTAGGTCTAATGAAGCCCTTATCAAGCAAATCTTGCAACTGCTCCTTCAATTCTTTCAACTCTGGCGGGGCCATACGATATGGCGGAATGGAAATAGGCTGAGCGCCCGGAGCCAAATCAATGCAGAAATCAATATCCCTGTCGAGTGGCATCCCCGGTAGGTCTACAGTAAACACCTCTGGAAACTCACGAACAATCAGCATGGAATCCATGGAAGGAACCTCCATACTAGAATTGCGGACATAAGCCAAATAAGCTAGACACCCATTCTCGATCATATGACGAGCCTTCACTTAAGAGATAACCCTCATGGCAGAATGGCCAAGATTCCCTCTCCACTCTAATCGAGGCAACCCCTGCAAGGCTGAGGCCACTGTCTTGGCGTGACAATCTAATATAGCATGATAAGGTGATAGCCAATCCATACCCAGTATGACATCAAAATCAACCATGTCGAGAAGTAGAAGATCTACACGAGTCTCAAGACTCCTAATGGTGACCACACACGAACGATAAACACGATCTACAATAATAACATCTCCCACCGGTGTGGACACATACACAGGAGCACTCAAAGAATCATAGGGCACAACCAAATGGAAGCAAAATAGGATGACACATAGGAATAAGTAGATCCCGGATCAAATAGAACTGAAGCATCTCTACTGCAAACTGAAACAGTACCTGTGATAACAGCATTAGATGACTCAACCTCAGGCCTGGCTGGGAAAGCATAACACTGGGGTTGGGCCCCACCACCCTGAACTACGTCCCTGGGATGGCCTCTAACTGACTGGTTTCCACCTCTAACAACCTGACCTCCACCTCTAACAGTTTGGCCTCTACCTCTGGCTGCTTGACCCCTGCCTTTGGCTGGCTAAGCAGGTGGTGTAGCAACTGGTGCCGGAACAATGGCACGAGAACTCTGATGCTGTGAGCTGCCCATTGCCCGAGGGCAAAATCTAAGCAATGTGCCTCAGATCACCACAAGTATAACATAACCTCGGCTGCTTTGACTACTGATCCTGTCGACCTGAATAACCACCCTGATAACTCTGGAGTGGAGGTGCACTAATAGGAGCTGGTGGTGCACTGTAGGCTAGCTGGTCGGAATAATGCATCTGAGGGCCACGACCACCTGAGGCACCGTGGGATGCTTGAAGCGCTAAATGAAATGGCCTGGGAGGATGGCCTCTACCAAAAGTACTCCTGCCTCTAGGTGAGGCACTGCCGAACTCACCGGAATGACGAGGTCTCTTTGTCAAACCCCTGACCTCCCTGAGTAAGAACCATTTCGACTCGTCTGGCGACATTAGCAGCCGCCTGAAAAGAAATCTCACTCCATGTCTCCTTAGCCATCTGCAATCTGATAGGTTGAGCAAGTCCATCAATAAACCTCCTCACCCTCTCTCTCTCGGTGGGAAGCAGAAGAATGGCATGACGGGCCAAATCCACAAAATGGGTCTCATACTGAGTAACAGTCATACTGCCCTGCTGGAGACGCTCAAACTGACGGCGACACGCCTCTCTCAATGTGATAGACAGAAACTTCTCTATGAAGAGCTGAGAGAATTGGTCCCAAGTAAGAGCAGGCGATCCAGCTGGTCTGGTCAACAAGTAATCTCTCTACCATTTCTTGGCTAAACCAGTTATCTGAAATGCAGCAAAATCGACCCTATTGGTCTCCACTATACCCATGTTCCAAAGAACCTCGTGACAGCTGTCAAGATACTCCTGGGGATCCTCTGAAGGAGCACCACTGAAGTAAACAGGAAAGAGCTTGGTAAACCTGTCCAATCTCCATAAAGCCTCAGAAGACATAGCTGGCCCATCTCCGACCTGTGTCGCAATAACCGGTTGAACTAATCCAACTGGCTGAGCTGCTGGAGCCTGATACTGGGGAGATATCTGCTCCGGAGCGGGAGTGCTGGAAGTCTAGGCTCCTTTTCCATCTTGAGAGACTGCTGGTGCCATGGGAAATGCACCAGTCTGGGCCACACTCTCCATAAGGCCCACCAAACGTACCAAAGCGTCTTGAAGTACTAGGGTAGCAATGAACCCCTCCGGAACCTGAGCTGGTCCAGCAGGAACAGTCTAGGCTGGAACCTCCTTGTCAAGCTCTCTCTGAGGCTCCACTGCTGGGGCTGGTGCTCGGGCCCTAGGCTGAGCCCTGCCCCTGCCTCGGCCTCTGGCACGGCCTCGGCCTCGACCTCTGCCCCACGTAGGAGCTGTCACTGGAGGCTCTGGCTGCTGCTCAGCTGAGGAAGCAGTGCATGTTCTCTCCATCTGCGAGAGAATAAGAGTAGAAGAGTTCAATCAGTATTGAGAAAGCAAAACCGCAGGACAGAGAAGAATAAAAGTGAGACTTGTTCCTAAACTTCATAGCCTCTGGAAGATAAGCACAGACGTCTCCGTACCGATCCTCCAGACTCTACTAAGCTTGCTCGGGAATCGTGAGACCTAGGCAACCTAGGGCTCTAATACCAACTGTCACGACCCGAAATTTCCCATCGACGGGACCGTAATAGCGCCTAACATTTCACTTGCTAGGCAAGCCAACGTTAGAGAATCATTAAATCAATTCCTTATTCTCATTCAGTAATTAACAATAATTAACTAAGATAAAGTATAATAAGTACGAAATATCATAAAACTGTATTAATTACTACCACACGGATCTAGAGTCACAATTCACAAGCATTCTAGAATTTACTACAAGTAATAGTCTGAAAGAAATACAACTGTCTGAATGAAAGAAACAGTAGAACAGAAAAGATAGACGGGAACTTCAAGGTCTGTGAACGCCGACAGATCTACCTTGAATCTCCGGACAACGGACCAATAGCAAAATCTCGATCAACCCGATCCGGTATCAAAATCTGCACAGAAAGTGCAGAGTGCAGTATCAGTACAACCGACCCCATGTACTGGTAAGTGTCAAGCCTAACCTCGACGAAGTAGTGACGAGGCTAAGGCAAGGCACCTACGAATCAAACTTTACAATTTAACAGTATATATACAAATAACAGAAATAAAGAACTAAATAGGAAATGTCGGGAGGGGAACATACCGAGGGGAATACAAGATAAAGAACTACAACAGAATGATCACTGGAGCAGTCAATATACCATAAATCAACAGGAATAGTGAATACAGTAAGGAAAAATGCACGGCATCACCCTTCGTGCATTAACTCTCATATCATGGCACGACATCACCCTTCATACATTAACACTCACAATATGGCACGACATCACCCTTCGTGCATTAATACTCACAATATGGCACGGCATTACCCTTCGTGCATTAACATTCTCCCTTACCATAATGCAATGCATAAATAACTACAGGGAGATAGAATAACAAGTACAAACCTTACTTTAATATTTGGTTCCATAATATCAATCTCAACTTTGAAATAAAAACTCATTTGTCACCAGAAAATCTGTAAACATGATAAGAACGATAAATTGAACAACACTAGTATAACACGTAGCAATTAGGCATAGGAATGAGACAATATAAGAAAAATAGAGAAACATGAAAAACAGGAAAATTGGCGGCGCATAAGTACTCGTCACCTCACATATACGCCGCTCACATGGATTTCACTTAGCAAGTAATCTAAGGTTCCTAATTCCCTCAAGTCAGGGTTAGACACAACACTTACCTCGCTCCGAAGGCCACTTAATTGTCAATCACAGCTTTTTCTTTGGAATTCACCTCCAAACCACTCGTATCTATTCAAAATTGATTCAATAATATCAAATATTGCTAAAGGAATCAATTATATTGCATAAATTAAATTTCCCAAATTTTTCTCCAAAAAGTCAAAAAATCGACCCCGGGCCTGCTTGGTCAAAACCCGAGGTTCGGACCAAAATCCATTTACTTATTCATCCCCGAGCCCGAATATATAATTGATTTTGGAATCCGACCTCAAATTGAGGTCTAAATCCCCAAATTCCCGAAATCCCTACCCCTAATTCTACCATCAAAACTCTAGATTTTAGGTTGAAATTTTAAGAAATGTAATGGGTAATTGAAATAAAATGGTTTAAAATCACTTACTAACACTTTGGGGAAGAAACGACTCTTGAAAAATCGCCTCACACCGTTTGGTTTTTGAGAAAAATAAATTTTTGGCTAAATTCCGTGTTTGGATTCTGTTAAGTGTTGGGCGATAGTGTTCATCACGTTCGCGAGAGCACTGTCATGTTCGCGAAGAGTATAGGCTGCCAAGCCTTCGCGTTCGCGAGACAGTGCTTGCGTTCACGTAAGCTACCCTTCCCTGGTCTTCGCGTTCGCGAGAAAGTGTTCACGTTCGCGATGAAGAAAAGGCTGACTCCCCCTCCCTAGTGCCTAACACTACGCGTTCGCCATTGGCTTGTCGCGTTCGCGAAGGGTAACGCCCCAATCGCTTCGCGTTCATGACCAAGCCTTCATGTTCGCGAAGAAGAAATCCCTGCCTCATTAGTTTACTCTTCGCGTTCGCGAGAGGACCTTCGCAAACGCGAAGAAGGACATGCCAGAACCCAGACTCTACAGAAAAAAATCAGATTTCCAAAGTCCAAAACATCCCGTGGCCTATCCGAAACTCACCCGAGCCCTCGGGGCTCCAAACGAAACATGCACACAAGTTCAAAAACATCATACGGACCTGCTCGCATAATCAAATCGCCAAAATAACACCTAGAACTACGAATGTAGCACCAAATCAAATGAAATTCTCAAGAACACTTTAAAATTTCTATTTTCTCAACTGGACATCTGAATCACATCAAATCAACTCCGTTTCTCACCAAATTTCACAGACAGGTCTTAAATATCATAATTTACCTGTACCGGGCTCCGGAACCAAAATACGGACCCGATACTAATAATGCCAAATATCAATCAATTCTTAAAAATAAATAATTTCCAAACTTTTAATTTTCATCAAAAATACATAACTCAAGCTAGCGACCTCTGAATTCGATTCCGGGCATACGCCCAAGTCCCATAATTTAATACGGACCTACCGAGACCGTCAACAATTTCAAAGGGTCCGATATACCTAGGGCTCAACTAGCCCTTCCTTCCGAACCTCATTACACCTTTCATAGGTGAAACCCGGAGCAATATTCTTTCTCCAACCATGAATGAAATATCACGAACTTTACGGTCGGCATAACTCTTTTTCCTAGACTGAGCTGTGCGAAGTCGATCCTGAATAATCTTGGCCTTATCCAAGGTATCTTGTACCAAATCGGTACCCAATAACCGAGCCTCTCCCGGTTCAAACCAGCCAACTGGCGAACGACATTGCCTTCCGTATAATGCCTCATATGGAGCCATTTGAATGCTCGACTGGTAGCTATTATTATAAGCAAACTCCGCAAGTGGCAAGAAATGATCCCAAGAACCTCCAAAATCTATAACACAAGTGCGAAGCATATCTTCCAATATCTGAATGGTGCGCTCTGACTGTCCGTCTGTCTGTGGATGAAATGATGTACTTAACTCAACCCGCGTGCCTAAATCACGCTGTACAGCCCTCCAAAAATGTGAGGTAAATTGCGTACCTCGATCTGAAATAATAGACACGGGCACACCGTGTAGGCAGACAATCTCACGAATGTAAATTTCAGCTAACCTTTCTGAAGAATAGGTAACTGCCACTAGAATGAAATGTGATGATTTGGTTAACCTATCCACAATGACCCAAATTGCGTCAAATTTTCTCTAAGTCCGTGGGAGCCCAACAAAAAAATCTATAATGATACGCTCCCACTTTCACTCAGGAATTTCTAACTTCTGAAGGAAACCACCAGGTCTCTGATGCTCGCACTTAACTTGCTAACAATTCAGACACCGAGCTACATATGCAGCTATATCCTTTTTCATTCTCCTCTACCAATAATATTGCCGCAAATCTTGATATATTTTAGCGGTACTTGGATGAATAGAATACCTGAAACTGCGTGCCTCTTCAAGAATTAATTCACGAAGACCATCCACATTAGGCATACAAATAAGACCCTGCATTCGCAGAACTCCATCTTCCCCCACAACAACCTGTTTGGCATCACTGTGCCGCACCGTGTCCTTAAGGACAAATAAATGAAGATCATCATACTGCCTCTCTCTGATGCACTCATATAAAGAAGATCGAGCGACTGTGTAAGCTAGAACCCGACTGGGTTTCGAAACATCTAACCTCACGAACTGATTAGCCGAAGTCTGAACATCTGTAGCTAATGGCCTCTCACCAACTGGAATATACGCAAAGCTACCCATTTTACCTTTTGTATTCATCTATCTAAGTTAATTTTCTAAGTTATAATTAAATATATGAGTCATTTCACACACACACACACACACACACACACACACAATATATTGTAATTGATGATCAATCACATATATTACTACGCATGAAAACTTGATCGATTGATGAATTGGTAAACCAATATTACTCTATTTTATATATTTTTAGTCAATTGTTATATTAACTTGTTTACTTCATGCTAATAGCTTCTTTCGTTTATTTAATTCTTGATACATATATACATGTCAAAGAAGTTTAGTATTGTTCTATATTTTGTTCATTCATAACTAATAATACATGACATAGATTAATCGATATAGGTCGAGACATTTTATTTTTAATATTCATCAATGCATCTAAGTAAGTTATTAGTAGATTAATCAATTTATAAATTGATATATTTGATGATGATCAATTATATATACTAATTAGATTATTTCTTCTTCACAAGTCTATCCCCAAAAAAACCCGACCTTGTGGCCCTAGGTCCATTCTTATATATATATATATATATATATATATATATATATATATATATATATATATATATATATATATATATATATATATATATATATATTCATTGTATCATTTAACTGTATATAGCTTGTTATAGTATATGTGTAATGACCCGACTTATCGTTTTAAGAATTTATGCCCTGTTCAGCGACTTAATATCCCGAGCAACTTCGTAATACGTATTATGACTTGCATGTGCGATCGAGTTTAGTTTTTGGAAGGTTCAGAATTAAATTGGAAGAACAATCCTTATTTCTGAGGCTTAAATAAAAAGAGTTGACCGGAGTTGGACTTTTGAGTAAACTATCCCGGAATAGAGTATTGATGATTCCAATAGCTTCATATGCTGATCTTGGACTTAAGAGTGTGTCCGGAAAATTATTTGGAAGTCCGTAGTGGAATTTGGCTTGAAATGGCAAAAATGGAATTTTTGAGAAGTTTGATCGGGGAGTTGACTTTTTGATATCGGGGTCAGAATCCAGTTCTGAAAATTTGTATAGGTCCGTTATGTCATTATGACATGTGTGCAAAATTTGAGGTCAATCGAACGTGATTTGCTAGGTTTCGGCATTGAATGTAGAAGTTGGAATTTCTTAGTTTCATTAAGCTTGAATTGGGGTATGATTCATGGTTCTAGAATTGTTCAATGTAATTTGAAGTTTCGACTAAGTTCGTATGATATTTTAGGACTTGCTGGTATGATTTGACGGGTCCCAAGGGGCTTGGGTGTATTTTTGGATCATTGGTTGAGAGACTAGTAAAGTTAAGAAATTTGGGAGTTTGGCCATGGTCAATATCGGATCAAGACGACCTCTTTTCAGTGTTTTGAGTTCGCGATCAGGTCCGTATCATGTTTTATGATTGAAATTCATATATGATTTGTGTCCGGGAGGTTACGGATGAGTTTCAAGGTGGTTTCTGATCATTTCAGAGAAGTTTAAGTTTATTGATTTCTGGCGAGGTACTGTTCATTCGCAATTACGAAAACACAGTTCACTCGCAATTGCGAACAATTTGTCGCAATTGCGAACACTGTTCATGAGGGGTACTGTTCATTCGCAAATGCGAAATTTTTGTCCGCAAATGCAAACCTGGGCAAAAACTTAAGGATCGAAAATTTATCATTTCTTCATTTTCGATTGGGATTTTTGGAGCTCAGGTGTTGGGCGATTTTGAGGATTTCTTCATGACTTCGACTGGGGTAAGTGTTATATATCCTAAAGTAATTATATTTCATGAATCTATGATTATATTCATCGTTTAATTCGGATTTAAATGGAAGAAATCAAGATTTTTTTAAAAATCTTCCAAAAACGAAAATTCAAGATTTGGAGGACGATTTGTTGTTGGAATTTGATAAAATTGGTATGGTTGAACTCGTATCGGAATGGGTGTTCAGATTTCGTAAAAATTATGTCGGGTTCCGAGCGGCGGTCCCCGCGTTGACTTTTGTTGACCTTTTAGAATAAATTTTTAAGTTGACGTTTTATTATCCGGAATTATTTCCGATAAATTTTAGTGAAGTTATACAATTAATTTGGATAGATTTGAGCTGTCCGGAGGTCAATTCAAGCAAGAAGGCGATTTTGGAATATTGACATAACTTCAAAAAGGTAAGTATCTTGCCTAACCTTGAGTGAGAAAAATTCCCCTTAGGCATTGAGTATTATGTACAATTTGTGTAATTGAAAATCATGCACGCGAGGTGGCGAGTACATACTTGGTTTGTATGTGCAAATTACAATGGTTAAGATACTTAGACACCCTTATGTATTAAATTAGTAATTATTGACACTTATTAAATCCTTTAATTGTCTTGCCTAAATCCTTGTTTTGTTGGATTTATTTTTATATGATTATTTGGTGTGATTACCACCTTGATTTTTATGTGAAATATTATTTTGTTGAGTTGTTCACTCCCGCATATATTTGTTAAGATTTTGTGCACATTATGGTCGAGACATGGGCTCCTTATTATGGAAAATAATGTATTGATGAATTTGGTGGCGAGTTGTAATATTTGAGCACTTGATGTGCAATCTGTGATAAATTATAATATTTGAGCACCTGATGTGCAATCTGTAATAAATTATAATATTTGAGCACTTGATGTGCAAATCTGTGATATGTTGTAATATTTGAGCACTTGAGGTACAATTTATGAGATGTGATATTGGCACGCTATATTGTTGGAAAGTTTTATTTGGGTGTTTGCACGAGGTTTCTGCCGTGCTATTATTACTATTAATTTATGCACATGCGGCGTGACAAGGCGGGCTATATATACAACAACAACAACAACAACAACCCAGTATAATCCCACTAGTGGGGTCTGGGGAGGGTAGTGTGTACGCAGACCTTACCCCTACCCTGGGGTAGAGAGGCTGTTTCCAAAATGACCCTCGGCATCCTTCCCTCCAAGAAATCCCCACCTTACTCTTGGGGTGACTCGAACTCACAACCTCTTGGTTGGAAGTGGAGGATGCTTACCATCAGAGCAACCCACCTTGTCAGACTCTCTCTATATATATATATATATATATATATATATATATATATATATATATATATATATATATATATATATATATATATGTGTGTGTGTGTGTGTGTGTGTGTGTGTGTGTGTGTGTGTGTGTGTGTGTGTGTGTGTGTGTGTGTGTGTGCGGCGAGACAAGGCGAACATTTACTTTATTATTGCGCACGTGGCGAGACAAGGTGGGTTATGTCAGGGATTGATTTGTGATGACTTGTGATGGCCTGGGGACATTGTTGTTGTTGAAATTTATTTATGATTTGGGACTACGAGACGGTATCTCGAGAGTGTCCTTTTGTTGATATTTTTCTATGGTTGCACTTGCCTTTGGTTATGTTATTTTTTCGTTTAAGACTACGAGACGGTATCTCGGGAGTGCCCTTTTGTTGACAACTCTCTATGGTTGCACTTGTCTTTGGTTATTTTGTATTTCTGTGATAGGTCAATCCATGTGATCTGTCGTGATGTATTATTTGATTTGACTATGTGTTTGCATTCCTTGTTGTATTGTGTTGGCTTGAGCTTTTTAGTACGAGACTCTGAAGATTTATATTCCTGGGTTTTTACCGCTTTTTGATGACTGAGTTGTTTTAAATAAAAGAAGTTACTATTATGTTTTAAATTAATAAGTTTTACATCCGAAGTAATAGATTATATGATGTTTTATTTAAATTGAAATGTCATTTTTCTTTACTCAAACTATTTCTAAAATAAGCTCATTTCTTTGTTGTTCTCTTACTTGGTTTAAAAAAAATAAATTGTAACCTTCTTTTATTGAAAATAAATTAATCATGCAGATATTATGTATTGAAATATTTGGCATGAGAGTTGTTCGTGCGATTGTGATTAGAGATATGGGCACGAGGTGCCATGAGAATATGACAGGGGGTCGAGAACCGTATTTTATGATTATGATATGAGATATTTATTTGGAAGAGTTCTATATTCGAAGGATACTTATTTGAAGAAATATATTTTGAGGGTATTTAATTGAAGAGATTATATGTGAAAGACTTGTTTAATTGGTTGTTCTTGTATTTCTTATTCGTTTGAGTAATAATTATGGTGTTCTTGCTGACTTACTGTTTATAGCACTAGTGGATTATTGTTGCTATCACTACTATTTATTTTTAATTATTTTAGTATGGCACATGTTATTTGACTAGTGAGTGTCTTAATTGTAACTCGTCACTACTCCACTGAGGTTAGTCTTGATGCTTACTGGGTACCGAATGTGGTATACTCATACTATACTTCTGCATATTTTTGTGCAGAATCAGGTAAATGTGGAGTCAGTTGACCGATCGCTAGCAGTACAGATCTTGCTGTGGAGACTCAAGGTAAACTTGTTGCTACATTCGCAGGCTTCAGAGTCACCTTCTGATCTTGTACTTGCACTATTTTACCTCTATTTCAAAACAATTGTATTTATAGGCTTTCTAGTAACTCAATAGAGCTTATGACTTGTACTACCGATTTTTGGAAATTGTAAATTTTATAGAGATTTTCATTTCAAAAATTATTAGATGTTATTTAATTATTATTGCTATTCAGTAAATGTTAGGCTTACCTAATCCCTAAGATTAGGTGCTATCACGATACCCAACGGAGGAAAAATTGAGTCGTGACACTATGTTAGTGCATTCATTATTTGTATTAAAAAAAAGTGTTATTGGATTATATTTATATTATTTAGATAATATATTTTAATGTGATTTAAAAGTTTGACCATGTTTGACCTATGAACCGACCGAAGTTGGTCTGTTATTTTCCAGAAATTACAGCTACCGACCAAAGTTGGTCGGTAAAATCTTCTCATGTAATAACTGACCGACTTTGGTCGGTAACTTCAACTATAAATTTTATTAAATATTTTAAATAATAATATAATTATTAAAATTTAAAAATGTGGATCCACCTAACCGACCGATGTTGGTCGGTAATAAAAAAAGTGCTTTGACTAAGTGTGATGACCCAAAATGTCATCTTTAAATTTAATAATTAATTTCATATTTTAAGACCTCGAAAAGCACTATTTATCATTACTCGACTTGCTTGCGCAGTTCGTAAAATTTTCCGAAAAGTTTTTATGCAAAAAAAATAAATTAAAATATGAATTAGCGCTTTAAAACTCAACTGAGTTAACTTTGATCAATATTTTTAGCAAACGAACTCGGATCAGTATTTTGACAGTTTCGGTAGGTCCGTATCATGATTTGGGACTTGAGCGTATGCCCGGAATCAAATTCCGAGGTCTCTTGCCCGAGATATGGAATTTTAAAAAAAAATTAAAAGTTTAAAATTCAAATAGTGACCGGATGTCGAATTATATACAAACGACCCCGGAATAGAATTTTGATGATTCCAACAGTTTCGTATGATGATTTTGGACTTAGGAGCGTGATCGAAATTTTATTTGGAAGTCCGTAGTAAAATTAGGCTTGAAATTGCTAAAATGAGAATTTAAGCTTGGAAATTTGACCGGGGAGTTGACTTTTTGATATCGGGGTCGGAATCAAGTTCTGCAAATTTTAACACCTCTGTTATGTCATTTATGACTTGTGTACAAAATTTGAGGTCAATCAACTTGATTTGATAGGTTTCGACATCGAATGTAAAAGTTAAAAATTTTTAAGATTTATTAGGCTTGAATCTATATGTGATTCGTGTTTTTAGTATTGTTGGATGTGATTTGAAAACTCGACTAAGTTCGTATGATGATTTAGGAATTGTTGGTATTTTCGGACGGGGTCCCAAGTACCCCGAGTGCGATCCGGATCGAAATCGGATCAATTTTTGGACTTAGGCAAATTCTGAAATTTGCAGCTTCTGGTGTCATCGCACCTGCAGAGGGACTGACCGCAGGTGCGGACTCGCACAAACGAGCTGTGGCTCATAAAAGCGGACGAAGGGCTTCCCAGTTGGAGTCGCAGATGCGGCTCATGTTGCGTAGAAGCGAGAGGAAGGGCGTAGATGCGGGCAGGTCCGCAGGTGCGATGGAATTTTCCGCACCTGCGAAGGCGCAGATGCGGTCCAAAGCTCGAAGAAGCGAAGGCAGCTGGGCTGAGCAATTTCCATAGATGCGGTATTTCACCGCAGATGCGGGACTGCAGGTGCGAAAGCACTGACCAGATTACAAAAACAGAGGAGTTCCGATATTTTTGTCATTTGGACATTTTTAACACGGGTTTGGGCGATTTTTCAAAGAGAATTCACGGGAAAACTTGAGGTAAGTCACATGTGATCATTGTTAGTCAATTATATTGGATTATCATTGAATATTTCAAATAGATTACATGTTTTTGAAGTGAAATTAGAGGATTTGGGCCTAGGGATTTCAAAATGAGAATTTGAGATTTGGAGGTCAAGTTGATGTCGGATTTTTGTAAAAATGGTATGGTTGGACTCGTAGTTGAATGGGCATTCATATTTTGTAACTTTTGCCGGATTCTGAGACGTCCATTTTTGAGTTAATTTCGTATTTTATTGAATAATATAGTATTTTCTTATGGAATTGATTTTATAAATTTTGTTGACTGTATCGAATTAATTATAAATAGATACGAGCCGATCGGAATCGAAAAATCGAGAAAAAAGCATATACTTGGTTAAATTGGAGCAAGTCGAGGTAAGTGACTTGTCTAACCTTGTGTGGGGGAAATTTTCCCTAGAATTGATATGAATGTGATTATTGAAATATGTTGAAAGTTGTGTACACAAGGTGACGAGTGTATACACGGGCTAAATATGAAAGATTATATTTTTAAAACTGTGTAGATTTTTGTTGCGCATTTATTAAATTATTTTATCTTATTATATTCTTCATCATTGATCTGAGATATATATATATATCTTAAGTTTGTTTGACCTTTTCGTGCTAATTGTTATATCTTGTAGACTCCGAAGTCTCCTTCTATCATTTTTATGTTGCTTCCTCATTTTTTTAGACCTTGATACATAGAGACATTGAGAATAAATTTTTAGAAGCTTGTGACTTATTTCTACCGGGTTTTGGGAGTTGTAATTATTTGAATGGTAGTTTATTTATTTCAGATATTTATGAATATTCCGCATTGATAGGCTTACCTAGTCTTAGATACTAGGTGCCATCACGACCTCCTACAAAGGAAATTTGGGGTCATGACACTAAGCAAGTCTGACCATTCCGGTCAAATGTTTGACCAATATACCGACCGATTTCGATTGGTATGTAATTTTAAAAAAATATAAAATAGTTTTTTGGTAGTTTTTGTCCGCTTTGGACGGTTGTTTGGTCGCTTTTGTTGACCGACCAACGTTGGTCAGTAGGTCTCGGTCGGATTTTATCAGATTTCTAGCAGTGTATAGTTTTTGAATATTTAAATTTTGATTTTAAAATATTGAATTAAACTAATCTAATTTAATTTCAAAATATAGTCAAGTTGACTCTCGATAAACAAAATATGTCATTTAAATTGTAACTGACAAAGAAGATTTCTTAACAGAGAAAAATACATAAAAGATAAGAGAAGAATAGTAAAAACCAAACGGTACAATACAACCCTTTGCATACATAGAACATAATGGTGACAGAGTTGAGTAGCTATGATTTGCTAAATTATTGGATATCCATAGTTGCAGGGACCAAAAGCAAATATGTTAGTAAATTGAGGGTTAAATGTACTTAAATAAGAGGACAAAGAGCAAACTTTATGAACAAATAAGGGACCAAAATCCCTCTCCTACACTTCCCCCCTCCCCCCCCCCCCCCCCAAAAAAAAAAAAACGCACAGAAGGAGAGTAATAGTAAAGTACGAGAAATAAACATCCAGTACTAATTATATAGGAAGGGAACCTCCTGTTTCTCAAAGTGTACAAGGTAAACTTTACCGTGAAAGAAAGAAAAAAACAAAAGGAAAAAAGAAAAATTCGTTTAAACTCGTCCACAAATTTTTCACGTCTTTTGCATACTTAACTATTGTAGCTTGTTATTTACATTTTTCTCTATGTTAAAATCAATGCTTACGATACTACTGTTTGTTTTTTAAAAATTTTAACTTATGAATAATACAACTTAGAACTCTTCTAAAAATAAACTTGAAAAATCAACAAGGGTTGGAGTTATAAATATCATTCATCCTTAATTATAGGTTCTAGGTATGAGTTTCGAGTATGAAGTCACCTTCGTTGTGAGCGCTTTATCCCACGAAATATAATTTTTCGGTAAGAATTCAAATTTTATCGGGCTCCAATACGAGTATCGGACATCGAATGAGAAATATTTTTTTAAAAAAAGACAAACCAAGAGAGAGACACGATGACGACCTTAGGGGTGTCACCCTTGACAGGAAAATTACACTCTCTTGATATGCAGACTCTTTTTAGTATATATAGTATATGTTGAATTTCCTCTTATTTGTGCGTTTATTTTTTAAAATTTTGACGTCTTAGTGAATTTTCTTTTTTGGTATCTTGACTTCTTCGTTTTTGTTTACTTCTAAAAATTTTAATATTCCACGCAAGTAGTGGTTTGGTTAATCAACGAAATTTCTTGTGACAGATCCATCGATGCAGCCCTATTAGTATGATTTGATCTATGGTCATGGTCCCTACCATGAGATTCAATCCTTATATTTTCTTTTAATTTCTTTAATCTTCGTTATCAAACAGCTTGAATTGTTCCTTGCCCTTAAATGTCAGCACAGATTGCACTAGCATTAGTTGTTCATGGCCTACTTAAACTGGTTACAAGGTTATGAAAGCAAAAATAATTATAGTCCTTTATATTCCTTAAAGCTCATCTTTTTTTAGTCCTTAAACTTCACAATATCTTTAAATTTACTCAATTTCTGTTTTGATTTATGGTATCAAACTTCTTCTTCTTTTGCCATTAACTCCCCCTTGTCCAGTCCCATTCCAAATTTCTAAAGTATTCAATATCTTATAGCATTATCACCAATTAATTAAATTCCTTGAGAAACTGAAGCTCGGTCTACATTAGTAAATAATCGTTGAGTATAAACGTTGCACATCCGAGCTTTATTCTTAAATACGAAATATACGGCCGACGAAAGAGAAATTGGAAGGTTGGGTTGCTTCCTTGCGTCATGATATAGGAGGAGAAAAAAAGGGGAAATTCAGGATCGTTTTGTTTCCATTATAGGAAGGTCTAAATTTAAGTTATTCATATGTCAATTTATTAGGTGCATTAACATGTTGTTATTTTTACTTTCACAACTATGCATTTGTTTTTGATACGTCTCATATTTTCATTTTGTTCATATTCTTAAAATCGTTTCTCTATTGTTCACTCTAAGATTCATGTGATCATACAATCATCACTATGAGCTTCCAGCTTTCGACCGTTGCTACCAATCACTTCAACCATCTACTACCGTCAGAAATCATTGACAATCACTTTCATTGTCAGCCACCACACTAACAACCATTTTCGCTAACAATCTTCACCATGCAACCAACACCATACTGCCACCACTACAAGCCACTTCCATCATCACATCCGAGTCGTACCACCAGTGGCGGAGCCAGAATTTTTATTAAGTGGAGTCAAAATATAAAGAAATAAACTCACCAAGAAGTCAAGGGGTGTCATTATATAGTATATATACATATTTTTAAAAATATTACCGAGTTAAACAATATAATTTTTCGACGAAAGAGTGTCGGTTGACACCCCTTGAATGCATGTGGCTCCGCTACTGGTCACCACCATTATATCACTATCATCAATTACCTCAACTAGCGCGCAACCATCACTTCTCGCTACTTTCACCATCTACTATCCACAACCGCACAATACTATTGCAAGTAACCTCTATCAATCATAATAACTATCAGTTACCACCTCACAACCGTCCATCTTAACGACCATCACCGCCAACCGCCATTGCCAATAACTTTTAGGACTTCATTAAAATAATTTTTACATCATCGTTTAAATTAAAATTTTCTTGATGTTTTGATGATGTAGTATTTAACTATTATTTATACCATTCTAATTTTATTAGTTTTAAAATAAAGATAAAATAAATAGTGTTCGAATTCAAAGACCATGTCTTAATAATCAATTAGATATTTTGATTCAGACATCTTAATTTAAATAATACCAAATGAAGCCTCAACAAAATTGATTTTCATACATTGGTTAAATTGTTAGGAAAATTATCATGGTTCGCGCCCAATTATTAAGGTATTATCTGTTTTGACCTAAGCTTTTGAAGCTCACAGTTTTGTTCCCCTGAGTTTAAACCTGAAAAACTGTTAAATGAAACAAGGGCAGTAGAGTCATTTCATAAGCATTAAGTATTATTAGTTGTATAATCTGGTAGTTAGTTATAAGAAGTTGTAAATAGTAGCCTTGTGTACGAAAGGGGGATCAGTTGATTGAATAAGAAAACAAGCTCTTTCTTCTTCTCTCTATCATCTTCTTCTCCTCTCTCTAACTGTCTACTTCTTCTTCTTGATCAAGAGTTCTTGACTAATAATATGGTATCAGAACTAGCAAGCTTGAATTCATAGCTTGCTTTCGTCGATCTTGGTAAATCAGTCTTCATTTCTGTTAATTCTACTCAAATTCGAAAGAATCGAGTGAAAAATGGGATAAATTGGAGAGCAATTATGGCAAACAACTGTAACTCCAGCGGTAGAAGATCGATCGAATCAGATTTCTAGAACTCCGATTGCAGGAATTAATTATAATCATCCGTTGTTTCTGTCGCTAACTGATGTGAGTGGAATTCAAATAATTTTGTTTCAATTGACAGGTATGGAGAACTACTCTCTATGGAATTATTCTATGCATGTTGCATTATTGAGTAGGAACAAACTAGGTATGATATATGGAACATGCAAGAAAGAGAAATTCTCAAACACTATATGGAATCACCGGGAGAGGGTTAATGCGATAGTCTTATCTTGGATAATGAATTCAGTTTCAAAGAATTTAAAAGGTGAAATCATGTATGCATCTAGTACTCAAGCCATTTGGGATGATCTGTTTGAAAGATTCAATAAAGTAGACGACTCAAGAACTTTTAATCTTTGCAACATTGAGTCAGGGGACTACATCTGTATTGGTTTATTTTTCAAAACTCAAGGATCTATGGGAGGAATTTGAGGCCCTAATGTAACGACCCGACCGATCATTTTGAGTATTTACATTTCGCTCGGTTATTTGAGGGCTTGAGTAGCTCCAAAGATGTAATATAACTTATGTGAATCGTCGGTTTTGGTTTTCAGATCATTCGGAATTGATTTAAAAGAATGATTCTCAGCTAGAAGCTTTAAATTTGAAAGAGTCGCAAATTTGATTTTTTGTGAATTTGAACCCGGAATAGAGTTTTGATTGTTCCATTAGCTCCGTTGGGTGATTTCAGACTTAGGAGCGCGTCCGGATTGTGATTCGGAGGTCCGTAGTTGAATTTGGCTCGAAATGGCAAAAGTTGAAATTTTGGAAAGTTTGACCGGGAGTGAAATTTTTGATATCGGATTCGAATTGTGATTCCGGAAATTGGAATAGCTACGTTATGTTATTTGGGACTTGTGCACAAAATCTAAAGTCATTCTGGATTGATTTGCTAAGTTTCAGCACGAGTTATTGAATTTAAAAGTTCAAAGTTCATAGATTTCGATTTGAGATGCAATTTGTCATTTCGATGTTGTTATGCATGATTTGAGGCCTCGAGTAGGTCCGTGTTATGTTATTGGACTTGTTGGTATATTCGGACGGGGTCCCGAGTGGCTCGGATGAGTTTTGGCCGAGGTTCAGATCATTTTACTTCATGTTGCTATTGTTCGTTCTGGTGTGACCGCACCTGCGGTTGGTTTGCGCAATTGTGATAGTCGCAGAAGCAACGAAGGGGTCGCAGGAGCGGAAATAGTGCTGGCTGAGGAAGACCGCAGAAGCGAAGATTTGGGCGCATATGCGGATGCGCAGGTGCGAGGTGATGGAGCGCAGAAGCGAGGTATATCGCAGGTGCGGATGGTGGCTCGCACCTGCGATGTCGCAGAAGCGGATATGTTGTCCGTAGGTGTGAGGGTCGAGTCCTCGGCTGATTCCGCAGAAGCGGAGGTTATGTCGCAGAAGCGACGCCGCAGAAGAGGCTAATGTGCCGCAGGTGCGAAAATGCTGGCAGAAGCTATAAATCGAGGTTTTGGTTCTTTCTTCATATTTTGAGACGTGGGACTCGGATTGAGGCAATTATTGGACCAATTTTCATCATAAAGATTGGAGTAAGTGTTCTCTACTCGATTTTGGTTATATCATGAATCCACCTTTGTTTTTTGTAATTGGATTGTGAATTTTAAAGAGAAAATTTGGGGTTTGGTCCTAAAGTTTCATAATATGAATTTTTAAGTTTTGAATATCGAATTGGAGTCGGATTTGAGTGAAACTAGTATGGTTGGACTCGTAATTGAATGGGTTATTAAATTTCATAAATTTTGTCAGGTTCTGAGGTACAGGCCCGGGTTGGGCTTTTGGCCGATTTTGGGCTTTTGATTCAAGATTTGATCTTTTTCGATCGGGATTGGTTCCTTTAGCATTGTTTGATGTATTGGAGTTGTTTTTGGTTAGTTTCAAGCCATTCGGAGGTCGGAAAGCACGGGATGGCATTTTGGAGCATCGCTTGGCTTGCTCGGTGTTGGAATTGGCTTGTTCGAGGTAAGTAACTCTTATAATCTTGGAGTTGAGAGTATGAAACCCCGAAATACGTGTTATATGATTAGTGTTGAGGTGATGCACATGCTAGGTGACGGGCGTGTGAGCGTGCACCATGTGAATTGAGACTCTGTTGTTCCCACGACACTGTATAGTGGTCCTACTTTGTTGATATCTGTGTTCTCACCATGTGATAAAGTAGTTAAGCTGTCATTCATGCTAGATATCATGTTTAGGCATTATACCGATACTGTTTGGACCCATAGTGGTCGTTTCATACTGTCATCTCACTGATTTAATTGATATTTCATGCTCAGTCATATCCATGCATCCATACCATATCTCAGTCTCAGATATTATTTATTGATACATCATATCATTGTTGTTGGGCTAGTTTCATAACATTGTGAGCCCGTGAGTGAGACTGGAGAGATTGATGACTGAGTGAGGCCGGGGGCCTGAGTGAGAGTGACATTTTAGGATCGGGCTGCATGCCACATCATATTATATTGATTATATTTTATATGGATCGGGTTGCACGGTGTGTGTGTGTGTGTGTGTATATATATATATATATATATATATATATATATATATATATATATATATATATATATATATATATATCGGGTTGCACGCCGTAACGAGCCTTATGACTATTTATATGTTATGCGATCGGGCTGCACACCGCAGCGATATAGCGCTTGGGATGAAGGAGCCCCTCCGGAGTCTGCACACCCCTAGTGTGCACAGTCGACTATATATATGTGGATCGGATTGCACGCCGCAACGGGCTTTATGGTCATATATGGATCGGGTTACACGCCGCAGCAGGTATTGTACATCGCTGAGTGATTGACTGTGCTGAGCATTGAGCATAGTGAGAGAGAATGCGAGATAGTGAGATTGAGTACTCTGAGATTATGAGTACATGAGCTCATCGTTGCGATGCATTGCATTTGACATGCGTACTTGATATACATGCATAGAGATGCATTTCCTTCTGCTACCCGGTTTTGGGGACATTTATGATTTTACCTGTATCTTTACATGTAGGCATAGAGAAGTACTTTCCTCATGCTATCTGAAAATGAAATATCTTACTATTTGTTGAAAGGAGTTTTGGAAAAAATCGCAGTTTTCAACCTTACTCGTACTTTAGCTTTTTCGGTAAAAGATTTGGGTTTTCACTGAGATACTTGAAAAGAAATGCCTATTTTGTTTTGGAACTATGAACGAATTGAGCCTTTTATTTTGGAGATACCTTTTTGTTATTGTACTATGCTGTTATAAACTGTGGTGGAATATTGGTGTTGTACCCGACCTTGTTGTTAGCTCGTCACTACTTTCAACCTAAGGTTAGGTTTGTTACTTATTGAGTACATGGGGTCGGTTGTACTCATACTACACTCTTACACCTTGCGTGCAGATAATGACTGTTGATGTTGCTGTGTTCGATGAGAGCTGGATTTGAAGATGTACCTATGTCCCGGTTGTAGCTGCCTCTTGTTCGTGGTAGCTTTAGATCTGTAAAACTTTGTTTATGTACTATTCAAACAAACTATGTATTTATTTCATTTACGATTTGTAAACTCTATTCTTAGAAGCTCATGATTTGTACTACCAGTTCTTGGGGAATGTATCAGATTCATATTCAGATAATTTCTTTACTTAATTACTTTATTAATTATTATTGGAATTGGTTAGTGGTTAACTGACTTACCTAGCAGGTTGGGTTAGGTGCCATCACGACTAGTTGAATTTTGGGTCGTGACACCTAATTTCTGCTCCCGGTTGTGATTGTCCAAAGTCTAAAGACTTTGTAGTGTATCTGTAGAAACTAAAACTATATCAGTTTCTGATGGGCCGTAATGACTCATATGCTCAAGCTACAGTGAATCAAGCCTATGCCTTAATAGTGAGTGATGAAGGGCAGAAGTCAGTAGCAGCAACTACATGAATTCTAGGTGCTAATCCTGCCTTGACTTCAACAAACTATGAAGTTGCAATGTACACAAGAATAGGAGGAAACCAGCATAAGAAGTTCAAGAAAAACTACAATGTGCAGTGTGATTTCTACAAAATGAAGAGGCATAGCAAAGAAAATAGCTTTAAGATTGTAGGATATCCTCCAGATTTCAAACCAAAAAGGAGAGAAAATGTGGGAAACAATAATGCAACATATAATGTAAATTACTCACACACAATAATTCAGTCCCTACATTTAACTATGGACAAAATACAAATATTTTTTATCATACAAGTGGAAGAAATTTGGGATAACCTTCAGGCTCACAAAGTCACGTTACTAGCATCCAAGAGAATACAGGTCAGCTGGGAAACTATTCTCTCACAAAGGAGCAGTGTGATCAACCTCTGCATATACTTAACAAAAGCTTTATCACAGCTCCAACCTCTGCAACCAATGTAGTAGGTACTGATATTGATAGGGCAATGCTAGTGTCTAAATCATCTTATGAATGGATCATAGATACATGGGCTACAAATCACATGGTCTCTGATATAAATGTACTGAACAAGATCACAGTAGTTGAGACAAGTAATCCAAAAGGGATACTACTACCAAATGGTGATATATCTCATGTTACACACACAGGGTCTAGCTCTATTTCATAAATAAACACTATAACAAATGTGTTTCATGTTCCTCAATTTAAATATAATCTACTTTCTGTCTCCAAGCTAACAAAAGAACTGCAGTGCTTAGCCATGGTTTTTCCTGATTTCTGTGTTTTTCAGGATCTATTCACTGGGAAGGTGAAGGAGATTGGTAAAGAAGAAGCAGGGCTATATCTACAACAAATGAATGCCGAGAGAAGGAACTTCAGAAATTTCAGTTTGTCTTCTAAAGAACTTGGAACATCTAAATATGAGAGTGAGGATGTGGAGCTGTGGCATAGGAGATTTGGTCATATGTCTGTTATAGGACTTCAAAAATTACTTTATGTTAATCTACAAACTATTAGAGATAGAGTGAATAAGTACACTATATGTCCATGTGCCAAACAAACAAGACTTCCATTTCCTTCAAGTAGTATTAAAAGTACTAGTCCCTTTGATTTGATTCATATGGACATATGGGGGCCATATAAAGTAGCTACATTAGATGGAAACAAGTACTTTCTAGCTGTAGTGGATGACTATTCTAGAATGACATGGGTATTTTTACTTAAATAAAAGTCTGATGTATGTGTTTGCCTTCAGCATTTCCTTAGTTTTGTACAAACACAGTTCAACAAAAAGGTCAAGATAATTAGAACTGATAATGGGACAGAGTTTGTGAACTCTGTCTGTGATACTCTATTCAAAAATCTAGGAATAATACATCAAAGGACACGTGCATACACCCCTCAGCAAAATGGTGTAGTTGAGAGAAAGCACAAACACATTTTAGAAGTCACCAGAGCTATTAGATTTCAAGCCCAGATTTCAATCAAGTTCTGGGGACACAACATACTTGCTGCAGTTTACTTAATAAACAGAATGCCTAGTTATGTAGTTTATATGTTACCCTATGAGAAGCTACATAACAGAAAACCTTTCCAAGGACATCTAAGAGTAATAATATGTCTATGTTTTGCTAAGACAGTACAGGAACACGACAAGCTACTACCCAGTGCTAGAATGGCTGCTCATATGGGGTACTCTGAGATACAAAAAGTATATGTTCTATATGATCTGTATACTCACTCTTTTTTTGTCAACAGGGATGTCACATTCAGAGGGGATACTTTTCCTTTCACTAAACAAAAGTTCACAACTCAACCACTATTTGTAGATACTACACCAAACTCAAGGATCTTTATAGATACTTCTGATATTATATTTGATGTCCCTACTAGATTGAATGAATCTGCAGGTACTCAAACACCAACAAAAGCTCTTACAGATTTCACAATGGAAAATCAAACTTCAGCTCACATCTCAGATCCTCAAGATCATATTGAAGAAGAGACATCTGCGCAACAGCCTATACCTGTTATGCATATCACTGAGAATCATCAAAATGATCAACTTAATCAACAACAACAACCCGCCACCAGAAAATCAAGTAGAGGTACACAACCTCCAATTTGGATGAAAGATTTTGTTTCTCTTAATATATATCAGGATGTACCCTATGCCTTAAACAAATACATAGGATATGAGTATGACAATCTATCATCTTAGTATCAAGCATATATTATTGCTTCTTCTACTATTTGTGAACCTGCTACATAGTTTGAAGCTATTAAAGATCCTAAGTGGGTTGAAGCCATGATTGAAGAGATAAAGGCACTTGAAGCTAATCAAACATGGGATGTTGTTAGTCTGCCACAAGGTAAAAAACCAATAGGGTGTAAATGAATCTATAAAATAAAATACAAAGCATCAGGAGAGATTGAAAGATTCAAAGCTCGACTAGTAGTAAAGAGGTACAGTCAACATGAAGGAATTGACTACCAGGAAATATTTTTACCTATTGTAAAGATGGTCACTGTAAGAACTATTTTGGCAGTAGCAGCAGCAAGAAAGTGGCACATACATCAAATGGATGTATACAATTCATTTCTTCCAGGAGATCTTCATGATGAAATATATATGGACTTGCCTTAAGGATTTAACAGTCAGGGGAGAGTAGATCAGTGTGCAGACTTGTTAAATCCTTGTATGGACTTAAACAAGCACCAAGATAATGGAATGCAAAACTATCTGAAGCTCTACAAAAGTTCAAGTTTAAACAGAGTCAATTTGATCACTCTTTGTTCATGAGGAGGACAAATGAAGGCATTGTTATAGTCCTAGTATATGTTGATGATAATGCTAATCACAAGAAACAGTTTGAAGCTTGTGGAAGAAACAAAAGTTTCATTGCAGCAAGCCTTCAAAATGAAGGACTTGGGAGAGCTAAAATACTTTCTTGGCATTGAATTTGCCAGGTCTAAGCAAGGGATCACAATGCATCAGAGAAAGTATGCTTTAGAACTCATTTCAGAAGTTGGCCTAACAGCTGCTAAACCTTAACTAACTCCCATTGATATTTCTATGAAGCTTACTTCTAAACAATATGATGATCATCTTGGAAAGAATACAAAAACAGAAGAAGACTCTCTAATAGTTCAAACAACCTATCAAAGACTCATAGGAAAGTTATTATATTTAACAGTAACAAGGCCATACATTGCCTTTGGAGTTCAGATATTGAGTAAATTTCTTCAACAGCCAAAGAAATCTTATAGTGAAGCTGTCACGACCCAAAATCCATTAAAGGTCGTGATGGCGCCTAACACCACTGTCAGGCAAGCCAACAATAAAAGTTTAACTCGATTATTCATTTTATTATTTTGAAATCACAATTTTCCTTCAATTAAATAATTAGGAAAAAATTTACAAAGTAAATGATAATGTTTCCCAACTACAATACTGAACAACTCGTAAGTACCCCCAAAACCCGGTGTCACAAGTGCATGAGCATCAACTAGGAAGTAAAATAAAATACAGCATCTGTTTGGAATACAAATTAGACAGGAAAAATACAAATAACCCTGGAGGAGACCTTGCTGGCTGCGGATCGTAACCTAAAATGCAGCTCGCGCCAAGTCCCCGCATCATCCATGCCTCCGTGCCCAAAGGACCACCGGACATAAAAATACCTGTACAAAAATATGTAGCAAGTATAGTATGAGTACGTAAATCCACGTGTATCCAGTAAGTATCTAGCCTAATCCCGGAGAGTAGTGACGAGGGGTCGACATCGATACTCACTAGTAGTCCAACAATATCAGGTACAGTCAAGAGGTAAATAAATATGAGGCGGAGTAAATAAGTGAAATAAACAAGCATAAAATACATGGTACAAATTCCCCTCTTTATAATGAACTCAAACTCTCCATTAGAAATCCCCTCCTTAACCTGAGCATATATATAGGTGTAGTGGATCTCCTCAAATAGATTGTCATAATTCAAATCAGGAAAACTCACGGATACACTGGCTTCTTACCAAATATTACGTACGATTCCATGAGGATATGTTATAGGAAATGCCGAGGCGTACGACCCGATCCAACATAAATATTTAAATTGTGCACTGTCGAGGGTCAAACGACACGAACCATAGATGCATCTATTAACCTGCCGAGACGAACGACCCGCTCCCATGAGAGTATGGTACATAAATCCTGCTGAGGCGAACGGCCCAATCCCATTAGAGTGTGGTACATAAATCCTGTCGAGGCGAACGACCCGATCCTATTAGAGTCAGGTACATCAATCCTGCTGAGGCGAACGGTCCGATCCCATTAGAGAAAGAATCTTTAACGGGTCCTTGACCCCACTCACGAATAAACGTGTGAGTTATAATTTCTTTAGCGAAAAACCTTTCAATGAAACATACATATATATATATATATATAGAAAAACCATTCAATGAAAATACATATATATATATCACGGACACAATTTCATAAGGGGAGTACAATTGTTTCGTGACTAATCATGAAACTCGTGAAATTCTTTACAATAATGAGTCTATCACTCTACGCATGTCTAGTCTCAAGTCATAATGCGAAATAAAAGAATTAAACGAGCAAAGATAATCTCTACAGTACAAGTATAGCATGGTGTGAACCTAAGTCTACCCGGACAATAACATGAATCTAGCTATGTACTAACTGTCATAACCTCGTACGTACGTAGCCCCCGCATAAAGTTACACATATTAAATATATCACCTAGGGGTAGTTTCCCCCTCACAGAGTTAGACAGGAGACTTACCTCGCTCCGAAGTTCCGTAACCGGCTCCAACGCCGCTCTAACACCTTAAATCGGTGCTCGTAGCTCCAAAACTAGTCAAACAATGTACAAACCCATAAAAACATACCCTAATACTCATAACGAATCAATTTAAACAAATTCCCAACTCCGCTCGAGAAGTCGATAAAGCAACTCTCGGGCCCACGTGCTCGGATTCCGAAAATATTCGAAGATAACCATCACCCGTAACATCACGAACTCAAGTATATAATTTATTCTCAATTTCTTGCCCAATTTCGTGGTCAAAATTCAAAAATACTAATTTCTAGGTTTTCTATCAAAATCTCAAATTTCTACTAATTTCCATGCTTAAATCCATATCTAAATCATGTATTTAACTCACAATGTGAAGAAAGCACTTTCTCCATTATAGTTGATGAAGATGGCACTCCAAAGGTGCTCCAAAATTGGCTTCTATGGACGAAATGAAGTGAAATTGAATCAAACCTTCATTTTAAAAGAAGCACACAACCCAGCCCGATCTTCGCACCTGCGGTCCAATAGCCGCTTCTGCGGCTCCGCACCTGCGAAAATTCCATCGCAGGTGCGGTTCAAGCTCGGCCCAACATTTCCCGCATCTGCGGCCCGGCAGCGCTTCTACGCCTCTGCTTCTGCGGCTCTTCGCGCGCAGGTGCGGTCTCGCTTCTGCGAAACTTGACCGCATCTGCGGTCCCAGCTTTCCCCAGCCAGAACCGCTTCTGTGAACCTCTTGGCCGCTTCTGCGGCTCCGCACCTGCGACCAAAACCTCGCAGGTGCGGTTATTCCAGATACCAGCTGCCTTAGCATTTTCCTTAGTCCAAAAATCGATCCGTTAAGCATCCGGAACTCACCCGAGGCTCCCGGGACCCCAACCAAACATTCCAACAAGTCCTAAAACAACATACTAACTTACTCGAGCCTTAAATCACATCAAACAATGCTAAAAATACGAATCGCACTCCAATTCAAACTTAATGAACTTTGAAAATTCAACTTCTACAATTGATGTTGAAACCTATCAAATCACGTCCGATTAACTTCAAATTTTGCATACAAGTTATAATTGACATTACGGACCTACTCCCACTTCTGGAATCGAAATCCGACCCCGATATCAAAAAGTCCACTCCCAGTCAAACTTCTCAAAAACCTTCAAATTTCCAATTTTTGCCAAATAACCCCAAAATGATCTACGAACCTCCAAATCCACATCCGGATGCGCTCCCAATGCAAGAATCACCATACGGAGCTATTCCCTTTCTCGGAATTCCAAACGGACACCGATAGCATTAAAAATACATTTCAACCCAAATTTATGAAATCCTTCCAAAATGCCAACTTCCCACAATTGACATCGAAACACTCCCGGGTCATCCAAAACCCCGATCCAGACATACGCCCAAGTCCAAAATTATCATACAAACCTGTAGGAACCTTCAAATTCCGATTCCGAGGTCGTTTACTCAGAATTCAAACCTCAGTCAATCCCTTCAACATAAAGCTTCCGAAATTAGAACTTTCTTCTCAAACTAACTCTAAACTTCCCGAAATTTAATTTCGACCATACGTGCAAGTCATAATACCTGAAGTGAAACTACTCAAGGACTCAAACCGCCAAACGACGTGCTAGAGCTCAAAACAATCGTCGGGTCGTTACATTCTCTCCCACTTAAACATACGTTCGTCCTCGAACATGCTAAGAACTACACTGGAGTTGTCCGAAATCATTGTTTAACACCTCGTGCACCTACCCGTGCTACCACAACCAAGTTGAGCACATTAGCTCGAGCAAACCTAAAAATCCTCCTTTTTATCTAGTCAAATAAGCCTTAGAGCCAAATTCTAACATCTGAAATTCTCTACCAGGTCTGTTTCCAACATATGAACACCGTATCCATCACTACACGATGTACCAATACATTATTGTATACTCTTACCGAATTCACACCATGCACCGCATTATTCACATGACCATAATGACATCCCCCTGACAACAATAGCCGAAAT